>NC_061521.1:12007500-12307500 GCF_022379125.1 Scophthalmus maximus | reverse complement strand
CTTCAGGCCCTGCTCGATCTCCTCGTAGAGAACTGCCAGCTGATCCTCGCGGTTCTCAATCACAGTGCTGGCGAACAGAAGCTTCTTCATCCAAACTTCAAAATGATTTTCATCGAGGTCTCTGTAGGCCAGAGCTAATGTCCGAAGCCCTTCTCCAGCAAATTCCTGCAAGGGGAAGAAAAACAACTCAATTATTTTCATTTGTGCACAACCCACATGCTCAACTCATCAGTATTATATAAGCACATCCGTGTTTTTGGTAACATTGTTCTGTGTATTGATCTTTATGAGACTATAAATACAGATGGATTGTGCATATTGCACCTATTTAAGAACGTAGTCACTAAGTAATGTTATCCCATCATATATCACCTACACTGAGATGCTCTGAGGTCGTGCACATGAGGTCGTCACTGGATGGATCCAGGCGCTCAAAGATAACAGTGTCAGCTCCTTTGGAGTAAAGTTTAATCTGGCCTTGTGGATTCCTTACTATGAAACACAGGAAGAGAACATACACAACATTACTTTATTTAAAAAACAAAACAAATCTTATTAGCATACAAGCAACATAGAAAGATTGCAAACAGTGGTACTGAAACATCATGCTATTTGACATTAATAATTTGTTATTGAAAAAAAATTGGATAAAACTTTCTGGTAAGCATTTATACACTGTAATTAATGGCTTTTTAATGGCTAATGAAGTATTTTAGATAATAAACTATTACTAACAACACGTTTTGTGTTGCCAGGTTGTGGAAAATCATCCTCCAGCATGCCACTTTGCCTGCACATAATATTCAGGTTATTGTTGATCTTATCTAATAACTGCCTACTTAAGTAAACAGTAATGAAGCCATAAATTACAGCTTTATAAACCTTTTTTTTTTTTTAATGTGCCTGTTCAGAAAGTTGTACCAAAATGTTAAATAAGAAGTCAGTAGAGAAATAGGATGGCTGTTCATTATGATTCAAGCATTAAAAATTGTGTTCACCAGCTATAGAGCTAAAGAGTGAATTAGAGCATTGCTGTTAAAAATGAGGACTTAACCAATGACACTCATTCTCTTGCGCACGTTGTTGAAGTCCAGTATGGCCAGCAGATGGTAGGTGACGGTTCGTCCCATCTCACACAGTGTGATGGTCTCGGGGGTTCGAGCCCGGAAGACGAACCCAAAGTTCCGTGCTGCGGTGACCAGTGCTTCCTCGTCAGGTGACTGGGCCTGGTACACCAAAAGCCCTTCATGTTAACAGAAACATCATTTAAGTAAACCGAGTGATTACTATTGTCACTACACGTACAACTGCTGGACTGTTTGTGTGTATCTAACCTTCACTCTTCTCCTCCAGCATCACCGTGTGGCACAAAGCCAGCAGTCTGAAGAACTCCTGCACGGCAGCATCCTCCAGTTTGACAGCTTCAGACAGGCTGCCGTCGTAAAACTTAAACCCTCTGTCACAAAGAGGGTTGGAGGAAAAGTCCACACAGGCGGTTTTCTGAAGGGACATTCACCATCAGCATGTTACGAGACAATTCAGATAGGAATAGAGAGTTTGTATTTTGGGTTGTTCAGGTGGACTTACGTCTGTAATTTCCACCTTCTGGTCAAATTCATCATAAACATCACCTATGAGAAAAAAAAGGTAATCTAATAAATTGAATACCTTGTCGATAGTTACATGATGGGTGATTGATTCCTTTTTTCTCACTCGGGGTGAATACGGTTGCCTTGGAAAATAAATAACTATCTTGAAACTGTCCACAAAAACGAATAGGATGCCGTTGTAATAAAGCAAGGTGTCTGAAAACAGTTATTCTTTGGTAGGATAGTGTAATGCACATGCAGCCTGTTATAGTTGCTCCTGCTCACTTTTCTATAGTTTCTAACTTTTTAGTGGAGATGTCTTCACTTAAAAATGGGAAATTCAATGTTAATGGGATTTAAATATTGTTTTCTCGCTCCATTCTATGTAATTATCCTCTAATATTTGAGTGACTCATTTTTAGAACAGTAACATCTGAGTATTTATGGGAGTTTCAAAAAGCTCCATACCATACTTGCGTCCATTGATGGAGCACTTGCTGAACACCATGATGTTCTGGGTGAGGGTGCCGGTCTTGTCAGAGAAGACGAACTCCACCTGGCCCAGCTCCTCGTTCAGGGTGGTGGTGCGAGCTTCGGCTGCAGTGTCCGTCTGACGGTGGTACATTTTCCTGTCCCAGTTAATGAAGTAACTGTGGCCGAGCCGCAGAACCTCCACACTGAAGAAAGGTTCATATTTTACGGTATTTATAAAACTGGTGCTGGAGCTGGAGTGTGGCCTGTGATCATCATCAATTGGGTCTCAGTTCAAAAGATGGTAACCATCACTGTCTGTCAATTTTCTTGAGAACCGCTCATCCAAAACACTTCACAGTTGACGCTGCACTTCCTCCGTTCCTCAGCGATACACCCGCCAAGTACGAAGTCGATCAGATGAGCGGTTATTAAGAACGTTGAAATACAGACAGACATCTATTTTTAGAATGATTTAAGCAAATATTAGACCTCGGAAGAGAAATGTATGATCTTGGACGTTACCTGACATACAGCGAGATGGGCACCACAGTGTTGAGGTTGATGATGTAGGACCAGAAGGTGAGGAAGCCGGAGAAAACAGCGCTGCTCTGAAGCTCACTCAAAGGCAAGAACGCCTGGAAGTTCCTGCCGATCCGACTCTCCCAAATAGTGTTTCCCATGCCCAAAATAACTCCCATACATATGAGAAAGGCAAAAATCTGAAAATGTAGAATCAGCATTTGATTTTGAAGAATGTGTGTAACAGTGGATCATATAAATCACAACTCACATCACACAGATGCTTTCACGCACAGTGTTTGATCAGACCGCTTCTTCTTCTCAGGGCTGTGTCAGGTACACAGACTTCGCTTGACTGACATGCCCATAATGCTCTGTTTTGTTTCATTGCACCCACTGGTACAACTACAAATGACCTCAGATTGCTCCTGAGCTAAGGATGAATTGACCAGAATACATGAAAGCACCTCTGCAGAGCCTTTAAAGAACATTTTGCAGACACTTACTGTAACTCTCGGTTTATAAATCAAGGCCACTGCTGAAATGCAAAATCTACCCTGTGCAAAAAATACAGTGTGTAACTTAACATGCAAAAGCAAAGCATGACTTACCCACAGGACCAGAGTGTTCATCAGTTTGTCAATACTTGTCCTTTTAAAGTTTGTTCTCCCACAGTTCTGCATCAGTTTGGTTTGCAGCCCTGTCGGATGAAGAGGAAACAACAATCAATGTGGAAAGAATGTGAACGACAGGTGGGTTTGTGAGCTGCTCAGAGAAATAAATAAAGAAGAAAATGCGAGCCTAATGGATGTGAATGTGAATGAAAGCATTACAATAAAAATATCATACCAGCAAATATGACCATTCCAAAGCACCACTCGGTATTTCGGAGCACACAACCTCGCAGCAGCACTTTTCCATTATCCAGAGGGTATTTACTGTCCCGCCAGTATAATGTTCCTGTGAATTTATCCAGCTTGTTGTTCGGTGGCTCACAAACGACTTCTCCTGAGGAACACAGTTGAAACAGATTTACACAACAACAGACCTCAACAAAAGAAAATCCGCAGACACATACATTCATACAACACAAATCGGTCTCATATTCATATACATCATGCCTGAAGATTCCACAGATGTGCATTGCATAATAAACATTACAAGTGTCATCTCACCATCAAAGTCCATCAATTTGGAAATATCACCCAAATCTGAGGTGATGGTCAAGGCCTGACGAACTTTCAGATTTGTCTCTCTGTGGGAGCAAGATTGTAAAAAGAATTTGCTATTGTGACAAAACTATTAAATCTCTTATACTCTCACAGTTTGACTGCAGTTTGGACTTTTTACAAAGCCAGCTTTCTTACCCATCCAGCTCTGCTGTCTCAATATAGCACAGTCCATTGGGCTCACTGCTACAGAGAAGGAGGATGTCTGCCTGCGTGTGAAACCAATGAGAAACACTCAATAAATCAATCTCTCCACCACCAAACCTGCAAGAGCTGCAGCTTCTGAACCCTCATATAGTTATTTCCCCTAGTATATCTAAACATAGGACACAGAGATGAACTCTTAATGTATCAGCATCCCAACATTGCTCACAACATAACAACACGGACTACTCACAGTGACAAACTGATTATTCTCTAGTTTGATGATGTCTCCCACTCGAACATTCATCCATTTCTCATTCTGCAAACTTGGGAGCAGAGAGCACAATGCAGCAGTGCAGTATACTATCATTTGTGCATGTGATTTGCTTTTTCCTGCAGTTACACAGAGAATTGAAATACCTTCCCCCGGAGAGAACCTGAGACTGACGGTTGTTGACTTGCTGATCGCTCTTATGTCGGAACTGAAATTTTAAAAGAAAAGAAAATTACAATAGGAAGATAAAAAGAGGAGCATTTAGAAGAGCTGCAAACACAGAATAGATGAACTTACATAGTCGTCTGTGGCATCCTTGACAGCGGTGATCACCAGCACCAACACCAAAGGCACGATGGTCATGAACCAGGACAGTGAGGAGATTTCTGGGATTAACTGTGTGCGAAGAAAAGCCCAGTTTAGTCCACTCAGTTATTCGGTCAATCGGTTTTCTTCACAAACACAGATTCTCTTACCTGCAGTGTCAACAGCACGAGGAAGTAAGCATTGGCCACCCGCTGCAACTGTTCAAACAGGTTGATGGGCAGGAAGGTGAAAATGTCATACTTTGAGGTTTTGATTCGATTGTCCTGAAAAATGACACGTTCAGAAATAAAACTGGTCCGCCTGAACGTGTGGATGACGCTGTTCTAAAGTGATTTTAACGTCTACTTACGGCATAAGAGAACTTGTCGTTGAAGTCCCGCGCATTGGCTTTTACGTGGCGTTCCTTCTCTACATAGAGATAGCAAGAGCATATTCATCCTTTCTCATGTTCTGTCTCATGTTCTGTTGCAAATCCTGCATCTCCCTCTCAGGGTACTTTTGAAGACTCCATCCACAACTACAGCTTTGGCATTCATCTCGTGGCTCATACGCCAAGGTGATTCATGAAGGGGCATTATTATGCTCGGCCATGCTTTTTGAATCAGTCCAAACAGGAAAGATATTATGTCAGAAGCACAGTTGATACCAGTCACCTGCAAGGTGATGAAACTTTCTATCACAACACCCAACCTTCCTCACAGAGAGATGCCTGAAGGAGCACGTAGATCTGTCGTTTCCAAACAGCCTTAAATCATTGTTGAATTATACATAATCCACGTGCAGAGAGCTGCAACAGGATATATCTTCTCACAAGATAGACTGGCCTCATCAGTTACGATGACGATGAATTATTTAAAAAAGGCTTTTGTTGTTCAAAGGTGTCAGTCTGCTTAAGCATTTAATTAGTAGATGTGTAAATGCAGTGTTGTTTTTCCAATAGAGCACAAAGTTATCTCACTTTTCTGATTCCTATAGGAGCTTTATTTGTTTTACTGGAAACAGTAGGGACTCTTGAGTAAGCCTGCAAGTCCAAACAGTGTGAGCATTTGAAATTATTCACAAAATGCCTCAGGAAAATTTTCAGACCACGCAGTCTAACACTGATGCAGGAATCTTTAAGATGACCAGTCTCAGAAGCACACACACATTTATAGTTGAGAAATTGGAGATAAAGTGTTTCCCTGTAAAGGACAAGGTCACCTCCCTCTGTGTGTGCGCCACATACTGATAACATGAGGCTACTGATGACAAACACATTGCAATATGTTGTTTATTTATTTGTTTACTATAAATGACCTGGTCTTTTTTGAAAACAAAGAAAACAAAAATTTAATTTGGGTAAATAAAAGAAATAAAAATTAATACAGCATTCGTGTCTTACCAAGATAAGTACTTCTCCTCCAGAATGCCATCTTCCCCTGGGACCCCCTGTGGGTTTGCCTGAAACACACTTCATTTCATTTAACAATGAAACGTGGAGCGCTGAGCATTTCGCAGCGGGACAGAAGTGCAGTGAGTGTGTTGGAGGAGTGAATATGTCTGAGGCAACACACGGAGCAAAGTGGTGTCTTGTTTCTTTTCTGTTCAGACAAACCCCCAGTGAACTGTCTCCCTAGCAAAAGGTCCCAGGTGAGAAATACATCCCCCAAAACAAGATTTACAGTTCCTTCATATTCTTAAGAGATACAGTAGGCTATAGACAACTCTCTTTGTGATTTTATGTAGAATATAATTATGGTTTCGACGGTGGTAATATAGTGTACAAAATAGGTGCACATATTTCTGAAGTCTCCCTACCTTGCACAAGTTTGTCACAGACGCAGGCTTGTGTTTCCTCCATGTATCCTGTGATTCAGCTGCGACCATTGATTAATCCAAGCACTACAATCAGCAGACTTCTCCACAGAAAACGCTGCATCCTCCCCCTGAATCAAAATGACCAGACGAGGATGGAGTCAAGTAAATGATGATCAAAATCCGTCCGAGTCAAAGAAGGAAAGGACGAGAGGTGCTGACTGCAGACGGTGTAGACTGCGAAGACGACGTGCAGCCGAGGTTGGATCCCTCCTCTCTTTGTGTGTGTGTGTGTGTGTGTGTGTGTGTGTGTGTGAGAATAAATGGTCAGACTGGACCACTGTTTATGCAATATTTTTTTAATAACAGTCTTTTCATAATATACTGTCAGTGCATATCAGCTTCTTTCTTCTTCTTTTTTTAACTTTCTTTCAAATGAATCTGTCAAGAGCCTCCTCCTCTGTTTGCCTGTGTGAGAGGGGACCACAGTCTGCAGTGGAACTGTCTGTGGGACACGTGATAAGCTATGTTGTTTTTAACATACTGTATATCTTAAGTCTTCACTTTGAGTGGTCTAACTGCTTTTGGTTGCTGTCCAAAGGAAACATTGGGACTACACCTTTGGAGGTCATGTGGTAATGCACTGGAGCAATGAGCTCACAAGAATTCTGAAAATACCTTAAAAAAACATTATTAAAGTATTCAATCCGTCGCAAAGGGTATTCAAAGTCTATGCAGTGTGTATTCATGTAGTAGGCCAGTAGAGGCTGCTTTAGTACCAATGGGTTAATGGTGGCAAAAATATGCACAAACTTTTTTTGGCAGCACCCCTTCCCCTCTGCAGCAGGATAATTATCGATGCTCATTGTGCCAAAAACAAGCATGATCTGGACCAGACTCACGCACCACTGGTGCTTCATGGTCACAAACAGATCCACCATGCCACCCGAGCCACTTTGCACAGGGAGCTTCTCTCTGAGTATGTTTCAGTCCTCACTTACCTCAAGGTTTTAACTTCAGAACGTCAAAGCAGTCCTTGTTTAGTCCTTAGGACAGTAAGGACAGTTGACCTCTTTCCCTCAGTGTTATTGTCTCTTTCTTTCGGTCGCCGTCCAAAGGAAAAGTAGAGGAGTTACCTTTGGCAGGTCACGGAGGCCACGTGGTGTGACTACACTGAAGTAACAGACCATGCAGAAGTTTTGAGGTTTCATCTGCATCTAGAGGAACAACTCAGTGGCTATTAGACATATCTCAAGTGGCGGAAAAAATATATATAACAAAATACAATAAATTCAAAATAAAATGGCCTATTTAGACAGGGAATAGTTTTTACATTAAATTGCCTACGTGTGTGATTAGATCTTCTTTAGAATGGATGTTATTGAGTGTGTTTGGGAGAGTCAAAGTACACGTGAATCAGTGATTGGTTTTAACATGGGGGGACGAAATTTGTGAAACCGAGAAACTTGGGGAGAGAGAGGGAAAAAAATGACAGAATGCATTATCGTGTTCCTTACAGAGACTGTATCCTTACAGATGTCTTGCAGTGAGATTGCTCTCATAAAACAATGATCGCTGAGCACACAATTGAATCACGAGATGAAAAAGTGTGGCACCCGCCACACACACACACACACACACACACCGTCAGGCCGTGTTACGCAGTGGTGGCGCGGTGCCACCAGCGGCGCGTCCCGTCCACCGAGCCGCCCACAGTCGGACTGTCTGCTCCCTGAGAACTACACTTCCTCCGGGCTACACTTCCCGAGGTCCTCCGCAACGCACGCGAGAGAAGTTTGATCAGATGACCGGTTGTCGAGTGCGCCTAAAAGAAAGAAAGGAAGGAAGGAAGGAAGGAAGGAGAACGAGCACGTCAGACCGAGGTGTGCGTGTTCACGTGCGGGCTGTGTCAAAACAGAGCCTGTGATTGGCCGAGGACAGGTGCGAGTTGGCGTCTGTGTTATCTGTGTGCGCAGGTTGTGGCACGTCGTCTGTCCTCTCTGACAGGAAGCAGGTCGGACTCACTGTGCCCCCCCGGGTCGTCGAAGGACTCGCGTCTCAATCCGCAGCGAAACGGACGGCGAAGGGAAAAGAGCTGGTCGAGGTAGGACTCACACAAGTGCCCCTCTGGGCCTGAAGTGCACCTGGGTGCCATGTTAACCGACCGCGCTGCGCCTGTCGTGGATCGAGGCGCGGGCTCCTCGTTACGCAGCACGCAGCAGCAACGGGTCAGCACAGATCAGGCTTCAGAGAGACACCGGGCAGGACCTGTCGCGATCATTTCTGTTTGACATGGAAGAAGAGTCACCATCAGGAAGTCGTGACAGTTGTTGGCTCAGGCAAATAATGTTTGATCTGTTTTCCCCTTCAGGTCTCTTGTTAGAATATCTGGGGCTGTCAAAGCCCAAGAGGACCTCCATCTTTTCATCAGCACATGAAAGATGACTCAATACTTATAAGGATAAAAAAAAAAAGTTGTGTTTATCTACTATATTGAGGAGCAGGGGAAATCAGTCAACTCTGGTGGTGAATCAGATTACAATGTGTCAGGAAGTAGTAGAGCTTGTTGACCGTTTCAGTCTCAAACAAATTAACAGATTTGTCTTCTAACCCAGACGACTTGGTGAATGTTGTGCACACACACACAGAATGGCTGCACTGTGTCGTCTGAGGCAGTGCCACTCCTCCGCCGGGGCCATCTCTAATCTTCACACGAGCAGCCGGGCCTCCGCCGCACAGCATTACAAGATGCTGGTGCTCGGAGGAGGCAGTGGGGGCATTGCGATGAGTGCACGGATGAAGAGGTTGATGGGAGCTGGGAACGTCGCTGTCGTGGAGCCCAGTGAGGTAAGGGCCTTCGAGTGCCTGACCACTATTCGCGATAATGACAGAGACGCTAATACACACTGTAGTTTTATGAAAAGTGGTGGCTTCCATTCATTTAAATTTAAAAGGTTCTTTCCGCTGTGTTCAGATGCACTACTATCAGCCAATATGGACCCTGGTGGGTGCCGGTGCAAAAACTGTAGCCTCGTCGGGTCGACCCACTGCAAGTGTCATGCCCTCCGGAGTGAAGTGGGTGAAATCTAGAGTCCAGGAATTAGACCCAGACAGAAATACTGTGCGCACAGAGGATGGAACTGAAGTAGGTTTGTTCAAGGAAACTGCAATGTGGTGGTGTGCATACTGAAGATAAAAAATTGCTCAATGATCATTTACTGGCTTTTGCACTGAGTGGTCGATTGAATAGGAAGCTGAAGCTGCCCATCTTACAGATCTCCTACGAGTACTTGATTGTGGCTCTCGGATTACAACTGCATTACGAGAAGGTGAATTCTTTTTTACAGTTTACAGGCCTCTATCCTGTTAACTTTTTGCTGTTTTATATATTTACAGCCGCAGTCAAATCCCAAGAAACTTACACTCTCCTCAAACACAGATCAAGGGCCTGCCAGAGGGGTTTGAACATCCGAAGATTGGGTCAAACTACTCAGTCCAAACTGTGGAGAAAACATGGAGAGCACTGCGGAACTTCAAAGAAGGCAACGCTGTGTTCACTTTCCCAAATACTCCTGTGAAATGTGCTGGAGCTCCTCAGAAGATCATGTACCTCTCAGATTCCTTCCTCAGAAAGGTACCCCAGTACATTTAGTAACTTTCAATCATATATATATATATATATATATATATATATATATATTTATTTTTAATTATTTTTTTTGAACTAAATTAAGGTGTTTTTGTGTTTACATCCAAGACAGGGAAAAGGGCAAAGGCCAATATAATATACAACACAGCGCTACCCGTGCTCTTTGGGGTCAAGAAATATGCCGACTCACTGTGGGACATTGTGAAAGGCCGTGACCTGCAAGTGAACCTGAGCCAGAACCTGATTGAAGTGCGGGCAGACAAGCAAGAAGCTGTGTTTGAAAATCTTGACAAACCGGGGGAAACCAAAGTGGTTGAGGTACATGCACAACTAAGTGTATCACATTTTCGTCTCTGATTGCGTCATTACCCTTCACCTTCGCTCTTCTGCTTCCTCAGTATGAAATGCTTCATGTCACACCACCAATGGGACCCAGTTTGGCGATTAAAGGCAGTCCACTGGCCGATGAAGCTGGCTGGCTGGACGTCGACAAAGACAATCTCCAACATAAGAAGTATCCAAACGTGTTCGGGATTGGAGACTGTACCAACCTGCCCACGTCCAAAACTGCTGCTGCTGTCGGTAAGTGATTATTATGTCACCAGTTGGAACGTTGCAGCAACACAATACTGGAAAGTCCACTGTTGCTGCAAACCATTCATCCTGTTTTATCTACTGTCAACTGCTTGTTCCTTTTTTGTAATTTGATATTGACTGTGTCCGTAGGTGAATTGCACAATAAAATATTTACACAACACTATACAGTATAAATGTACACCACACCCTGTGAAGCTTGCAGACAGTTCTCAGTCATATCTGAAAGGCTCAACTGCCAGTGAAGAATCTATTTAACAGCGCACCTCTACCTTTGTACAGTACTAATGCAGTTTCCTGCTTGAGCTGCCAATATTCATAGATAAGAGGGAGTTCTATTTACCCAAATTTGTGGACTGCTCTCAGAACAAGCCTCACACTTCCAGTTAATGCAACTGAACCAGAGGGGCGCTTTTCAAATCAGATTCACAGGTCTGAGATTCATCATGTCACAGGGACGCCCCCCTGACCCTTTCTGTGATCAGCATTAACATGCAGTTGATGGGCACATTTCATTTGATGATGTGATTTATGACTTTCCATCAAGAAAGGTCAGGATTTAGATGACTGTTATGCAACTGTGTGCAATAGTAATGTGCTGTTCAATGCGCTTCAGTAGGTGTTTGCCCAGGCCGCCACTGTCATGGACTGACTGCATGTGTGTTAACATTTTAGTGTAAGTGAGTTAGAATGCAGATCGCACTTTGCATTATTTTCCCCACTGGTATGATTTTGAGGGATAATTAAAAGGAACAGCTTTTTCTTTCTGGTATGCAATTAACATTATGGCTGTATGAAGCTGCTACCACGTCTGCAGAATTTAATTTGCATCAGTTCCTCAAAGGAAACATTTATAGAAAACAGTTTTCCCTAAAACTGTCCGTTTCTTCTCACTTTCAGCCGCGCAGACTGCCATCTTGAACAGAACCATCAGCAGAGTCCTGAAAAATAAGAAGCCAGATAAGAAGGTGAAGTGGCTCATAAACCTATTGTATAACTTCTCTGTTGCAAAATGTGCAAATACATCATGAGTAATCTTGTTTACAGTATGATGGCTACACTTCATGTCCGTTGGTTACAAGCTACAACACAGTCATTCTGGCAGAGTTCGACTACAATGGACAACCACTGGAGACGTTCCCCATCAACCAGGCCAAAGAAATGAGATTAATGTACCACATGAAAGCTGATTTGATGCCTCATCTCTATTGGCATGGGCTTCTCAGGTATGCATACACTGTAGTTGATTGATAACATGTTAATAGTTTGTAGTAATGAATCATTCCACAATATTTACTACGTTTCTTTATTCTCTTCCATAAGGGGCCTGTGGGGTGGACCCGGACCATACAGGAAACTCTTTCATCTTGGGATGAAATGAAATGTGATCTCAGTTAACATGTTAGAAGTTACATTTGCTAAATGTTTAGGAAAGAATATAACATGAAATGAATCATTCATAATTATTAAAAGGTCAAATAGTGATTATTATTCAGATTCATATATATCAGATTAAAAAAAATAGATTAAGACAGTTAGTTATTGTTTCAACCTTGTTTGACACAATCAGCAATTTGCCTCCAGCTCCCTACCTGCACAAGTGGTGTGGATATGTTGCTTGGGAAGGAAATTATTCTTTCAGTTTACATTAAAACTGATTGATCAAATACCTTTGTCCTATTTTGAAGCATCATGTCATCTTTCAAAACAAGGTTCAAATGAACTGATTTATTCATGCAAAATGACAAACCTATCTACACAAATGATTCGAATGATTGTCGTCATCCATGTTTTGCCGCTGACAGCTGTGTGTTTCAGAGAATCTGTCCATGCTGCTGCCACGCTATGAGAGCAAGAAACATGAATTTGTTTTTTTATACAATGAAATAACCAAGTTTGTAACTGATGAGGTCACGCTACGTTTTTGCTTCTGTTTGTACAGGCTGTTCGATTTTATTACGACTCAAATCTCGTATCAAGAACTGTCCACAGATCTTAAAACTCTTTCAGCTCCCTGTGATTGGAATCTATGTTGACAAAAAAATGTTTTAATCGTGATGCAGTCATTCATATATTCTCTTCCATCTGTATCCCACACTGTAATGTTGGTAAAACTATGGCGGAAATAACTTATTTAATAACGACAACAACAACAGACATGGGTTGGCAAAAAAGATGAATGAATGACATGAAGAAGAAAAAAAAGATCAGATCATGCTCATAATTCCCAAGTACTACTAAAATAAGCTCGCATCATGTAGTCACACAACAACACCAGCAGGGATAACGTGTGGTAGTGAGTGAGCCTCCGTCCAGCTGCGCGCACGCACGCACACACACACACACGAGCGCGCGCGCGCCATAGCCATTTTCCCGTACGCTCCGCCACGTTGGTTCCTCTACGCTCGTGTCGCATTCTCCTGCGCGCCGCCGACGTTGTGTTTTGTGATGAGGCGGGAAATGGCGTCCACAGACATGGTTGATCAGTGACTAGCCACCGCGCGACAGACACCGCTGGCAGCGACGACCACGGCCCGACCTCTGCCGGAGGTCCGCCACGGTCGCGGCGGAGAAGCCGACGGCGCCGCAGCGAGGGGTTCGAGAGCTTTCCGGATCGTCGGTAAGCAACAAACAACGTCAACATGTAAACAAAAAAAAAGGTCCGCCGCCCCCCCCCCCCCCCCCTTCTGGTGCTAACTAACGGCTAACGTTAGCGAGCGAAGGGGGCGTAGTCTAATGGCTGAAAATAGTTATAGAAGCCAAACAGGATAGTGGCGGGGCAGCTAGCTGTCATGTGGCGGTACTTTACCACCGGGTCGGTGGATAGTTCGGGTGTTAAACACGTGTATGTCAACGCAGACACGTGTCCGACGGACTGTGGGGGCTGAAGTGAATATTGTCACAGCTTTGCTTTTGCTGCTTTTTGCGCGTTTTTTTGTTAGCCTGGATGCTAACTGTAGCTACCCGTGCTAGCGTTAGCAACGGAACAACCCACCGACAGCAGCCGGTTGACGGCGTGATTCATTCCACTTGACAGCGGTTGTAAGGCGCCAGTTGTCGCCACGCATGTGGGACACCAGCCATCGGAGCGGCGGCGCCTGTGCGCTTGGCCCGTTGGTGTCAGATGCCAGCGGATGGCTAACCACAGTGCTAGCGCTAGCTCATGTCGTTGGTGTTAATGCAGCCCGCCCGTTGGTTACATAACGACAGTCAGCGGCGCGGGCAGGCCGTCACATCCCAATTATCAACATTTGCCTCAGAGATTTGCAGCAGTATCGGCCAAACGTCAATGAAGAAGGCATTTGTGCAGAACATCGGCTCAACTTGAACACACAGGGGGGCTCACATTGCGGATTCCCACTAATGTTTATCATCACGTACACCGCCCACTCCGCTGACAGGTCTGTCAGACTGTCACTTCCTTTTGACGTCACCTTGAGTCCCTCAACTTTATGACGTCAGTGCGACAAACGAAGAGCAAACACGAGTTGATCTTTACTGATCTGTTGATCAATAACATTTTCAAAGTATTAAAAATAAATATACAATGCCTTTAAGGAAACGGGATCTGGATATCTGCAAACATCAACAGACCCTAAATCGGCTCAGGACGTAGAGCCGTTTGTCCACCAACCCGAAGGTTGGCGGTTCGATCCCAGCTCTCGCCAGTACACATGCCGTTGTGTCCTTGGACAAGACACTTAACCCTATCGTGTGAATGAGTGAATGTGACTTCCTGTAAAGGAAAGTCTATATGACTAGAAAAGCGCTATATAAATACATTTACCATAAATGCACTGCTAGTGTGGGATGAGCTCAAACTTGTACATTGGCATTGTACTGTAAATGCTGTAAAAACTGGAGCACAGCCATGTTAAGATATTGCATGTTTAAGGTAATTCTACCAGAGAGCAAGCTGCAACATTTCCTGCCTAGTACATATCTTGGTCACCTGTCTTAATAACTAAATTCAAGGGATCACTATTGAAAATCATACAATATATTCTTATCAAAGTTTCATAGACACTTCTGTATTAGTAGCTGCATTAAAACCCCACTATCTGTCAAGAGCTGTTCAGTTACTAACATAACCACATGTCATTTCTGTGCATATGTTGGTGGAGTGGTGGAGAAACAGAACTGTTCTCTGCTGAATACTGCAAAAAGAAATGTACATTAAAATCACAGCCTTTTTATGACTTTACCCAGACAGTCACACTTCAACACAAGCAGTGAGCACTTAGTGGAGCACTGCTTGGTATCAAACCAGTAAGCACATACACATTCAAAGTTAATAATGTTCAGTTTCTGATGACACTGTTGGAAAAAGTGCAAATTCAATATATTTATCATTGAGGTGTTGTCGCTTAACTACATTATATTTATGTATAAATACATGAAGGGGGCAGAATATTATATTATAAACACCTCTGAGAACAATTTAGTCTAAAATGTAACCGAACATTCTGTATATTTCTTCATTATTAAATCATAATTTCTCTTGTTGTTTTTTTTCCTTTTCAGATTTTTCTATGTGACGGCAGAGCATGATGAGGCTGAGAGTGCGTAAAGCTCCTCAGCAGCCGAACTTACGGCGTCAAACCCACCCAGCCCAGGCCAAACGGAAACACTGTGAGGTGGAGCCATCCTTGGTGAGAGGTCGAGGCAAAATGCAGAAGAATGAAACGGGCCTGTTCTCCACGATAAAGAAATTCATACGTGGGAATGCTGTCAAGGTGGGCACAGATCAGGATTCACAGCTGCTCTTGTACAATTTCCCTTTTGCTGCTGTTTTTTTAAACTTTGTGTCTAAAATGATTGTCTTTTCAGATGTGGACTGAGCAATTTTTTACCGTGACATATGCCAAAAGAATAGCATTACATCTGCATATTTCTAAGCAGCAAATCTATCTACCCCCTACCACTTTGTCCCCCCACAGGTGGAGCAGGACATCCCCGCCAAGAGGAGTCGTATTGATTGTAATTCTGACAGCAATCTAATTGCTTCAACACCACAAACTAGAGGCCTTTCCAACAAACCGGTCTCCAGAGTTTGCCGGAAAAGTCCAAATAAAGGTACGTCAGTCCACGTAGGAAGTGAGATAAGTTGCATAGCTACAACAAAGACTCCCTATACTGAAAACTATATATTTTGTTTTTATGGTTATTGTTTTTAGACACAATGACCTGCAACAGTAAACCCATTAAACCAAATGGTAAACTGGATGCTCCAGTTGAGGCCCCCAGCAGCCCACCACGCACCACCCTGCTTGGAACCATCTTCTCTCCAGTCTTCAACTTTTTCTCACCAGCGACTAAAACTGGTAAAACAAAATTATCCTTAGATGTGTTAGTCTGAAAATATTTAACATTTAGGATTTTTAAAAAAAGAAAAGAGACCAAACTGTAATGACCACTCGTGTCTTTTGCTTTCATGTTTTCCCTTCTTCCAGCCACTCCTGGTTCAGACTCTCCTGGCCAAGCGATGGAGGCGGAGGAAATCATGAAGCAGCTGGACATTGAGCAGGCAGAGGAAATGTCAAGCAGCACGCTCACGTCCACAGAGGGCATCACTATTCACACTGACCCTGTGTTGCCGCCGAGGCTCCAGATAACCTCCGACACAAGCATAGAAGAAGGGGAGATCGTCACTGAAACTGACATGCCGCCATTAACGGGTACAAGCGCTCTCACATTAAGCCTCATTCTTGTCATTTGTCGTTTTAATAGCATCTGCCGTAGTAGAAAATATAGAAATAAGCCTCAGGGACACACTTTATGTTTTCAGAGGGAATGGTGAAGAAAAACCTTGAAGGAAAGATCTGTAACATTTGAGCTAATGTCCCATCTTTCTGTCGTCATCAGCTCCCGGTTGTGTGCCAGATGGCGTTTACACACACGCGTTACCCTCCGCTCCTGCCGAAACCTCATATGATGAGGAGTGGGAAGTTTTTGATCCGTAAGTAGAGCAATATTATTTATGAAAAATGATTTTTTTTAAAAGCTGTTAAATAAAAATTAACAAACTCTTACTGGAGACTTACTTTGGTTAATGTTTCATCTCTGAGCCCGTTGTCTGATTTCACCTGAGATCACATCCATGGTGACTTTCAGTGTGAACAGTCTGAAACCTTCAACCACTAGGTGGCATCAGAAAACAGCACTTTGTCGTATTGAAATTGTGTCTTAATTGAAATGTCTCATTGAGTATTAAAGCAAGTGTCCTTATTGTTCACGTTTGAGCCGGTGACCAGCGCTAGTTCAAACGTTCGCTGTTGAGAAAGTGTTCCTCTTCGTTCGGACGGTCCTCGTTAGCTTGGTTAAATAAAGAGGTGTTTTGATGTCTCTCCTCCGCCTCAAGGTATTTCTTCATCAAGCACGTGCCTCCGCTGACAGAAGAGCAGTTAACACGCAAACCAGCGTTACCTTTAAAGACCCGCAGCACACCAGAGTTTTCTCTCGTCTTAGATCTGGTGAGAAGCGAAAGGTTTTCTTGTGCTCGTGCTCTTTGATGTGGGTTTTTATTTTTTCATCCCGTTTCTCTTCTTTTTCTGTTTCTGTCAGGATGAAACTCTGGTTCACTGTAGTTTGAACGAGCTTGAAGACGCAGCGCTGACATTCCCTGTGCTCTTTCAAGATGTAATATACCAGGTACTTACTGTCGTAGTTCGTTCTCTCACCAAAGTTTCTCCACGTGCCGCTCTGAGTTAAATTAATTTTGTTTGTTCTTTTTATTCTGAAGGTGTATGTTCGGTTGAGACCCTTTTTCCGCGAGTTTCTTGAGCGCATGTCTCAAAAGTATGAGGTGAGATGTCTTTTCTTTACCACACGGTATTTGTTTAGTCTGGGTTTATCTGTAACTCATGTGTTATTATCCTGTCCATTCAAAATTTCAGATTATTCTCTTCACGGCTTCGAAGAAAGTCTACGCTGACAAGTTGCTCAACATCCTTGATCCGAAAAAACAGTTGGTCAGGTGAGTCAAATTAGTGAAATAATCTAATCATTATTTTTTTTATTAATTTAGTGAAAACAAAGGACTCTGAAGCAGCTTGTGTAACAAATGATTTGGTTGCACACAGCTTTGTAGTACTGTATGTGTGCAGGTCTGATTTCATTTTCTGTAAAAGGTTAAAGTTGGTAAAGAAATCTTGGAATAATCTTTATTGAATAAATAGCTTATTTTGACTTTAAATTGGTTAATTCTTCCATCACTTTTGCTGCTGCTTATCCACGTATAGTCCATGTTTAAAAATGGATTAATGATAATATTAAATATTATTGTTATATACTGCAGGGGAGATATTGACACGGGATGTGAAATAAATAATTCAAGGCCGTATATATCCTATATTAATATCTGTGAAACAGGGATAGAATTGTTGTCCTGTTCTCAGTTGGCTTTAGTGAAGAGGATGGAATTCGAGGATCAGTGTAGATTTAACAAGATGTACAGCTACATTAAAGTCGAGGAAATTCTCTTTCAGTTTATGGTGCAACCACAAAAGTTGACTCGCTCAACACTCTGACCTCAGGAGGTGATGGAAGATAAACGTGAGACCTGTCAGAGGGACAGATGAGGCTGTAACATCAACATGTTTATCAATGTTTCTATAAATCGTCCATACACACTCCTGCGTTCTGACCTGCTCCTTCACACGTCTGACTGATGTGTGGTCGAGATCTTTCGTCACGAATGTATTCGTTTGGTCGGATACAGAGTTAACTTCCACTTCCTCCTGTGAAATAAACAATCTAGAGGACAAACCTGTTTTACAAATTTATTTGTAAGGTTTATCACTTTCACCAAAGAGTTGATATGTCTTGTTCCTTTGCCATAGTTACTTCATTGAATGTTTTAACTCTTATTCTCTCCTCCTTCTCAGACACAGGCTGTTTCGTGAGCACTGTGTGTGCGTTCAAGGCAACTATATTAAAGACCTAAACATTCTCGGACGGGATCTTTCCAAGACGATAATAATCGACAACTCACCCCAAGCCTTTGCTTACCAGGTAAACCAGTTTCTGAAAAGTGAAAACGATTTTCTCTTTTCTTTAGACCAGTGTTTGTGTCACACTGATTCTCATCCACACATGTCGTCTTTTTCAGCTTTCCAACGGAATCCCAATAGAGAGCTGGTTTGTGGATAGAAATGACAACGAACTTCTAAAGCTCGTTCCTTTCCTGGAGAAGCTTGTGGAGCTGGTATGTGTCGTGATTTTTTAACATTTTAGCTTTTGTCCGGTTAGATCAGCAGCATACATTCTCCTGTGGTCCATTATGAATATTCCACCTACTTTCACATGTGGAGATGCTCAAGTCTGGATGCTCTGATGCACAGTTCATATAATATTACACACAGATTCTCCAATTGATACAAGAGAAAAACATCATCCAACCAGAACCTGTTACTCACTGAGGGACACTGTATTGTTAGAGTTTCTGGGGTGTTATATACCCAAAAATTCCAAATAAATGTTGTAGTATTGATTTAGCAGTTTATAAATTAATTAACTTGTCATGTTTAGGCTCCTAATTCATGCAGATGATTAAGGCATTATTATTACAGGGATACAGACAATTTTGTTTATATATTAGAAATTCTAAATATGAGAGGTTGGTGTGATGCCACAAATACTCCATTTGTACAGGTGTTTCCATACTGTCAGTTTGTTACCACTCATCCAAAAACCTTCACAGTCGACACTGCAATTCTGCAGCTCGTCGGCAACACAACCGTCGAATTTGAGGTCGATCAGATGTCGAGAAAATCAAAAGAGGCAGACAGAAAAGGAGAGAGAAAGACGGAGATTTCTGGATTTATTAGTAGAATAGTAAACAATGTTTTGAATCTGTAAAATCAAATGCAGTTCAAATTTTTTGCCCAATCGAAAACAAGAACAAAGAACTAATCATTTACAAAATACTGGACAAAAGAAACATCATTCAGTATAATGCTGTGAAACTCGAAGCCTTATTCATGGACAGGGAATGAAAAGGTCTGTGTTCTAGTAGTTGGGCTGATTTCACCTGTTCTTTCTGTCACAGAATGAAGATGTGAGACCTCACATCCGAGAGCAGTTTCGCTTGCACAACCTCCTTCCTCCAGACTGACGACCTCGTGTTCACCTTTCAGTTCGAGGTGGTATCGACAATGGGGGGAAAAAAAACCTGACTCGTAGAGGGATATATTTGTTGGACTTCTGTTGCCCTTGTTATCGTTTTTTGTTTTTTAAATCGTGCGAAAAGAGAAAAAAATTGAAAGCTTATGTTTGAGTCAAAAAAAAAGTCCTGGATGTTTTTTTATACATATGCACTCGAACGCGCCTCAGAACAAACAGACCTTACTTTTCACTCGCTTCTTCTCGGTGTGACCTTGAAGATGACCTCCTGGAAGGTCTTTTGTCTTAGGAACATTTTGGATTGACTAAACTGAATGTCATGCAGTGTTGGATTTTCTTGGACCTCGTTGGCTTCAGCCTGACTTTGACCGGCCAGTCGAACCTGTATAATATTCACTCTATTTACTTGTAAATATATGTACATACTTTTTTCTTTCTTCCGAGGTTTTTAAGTCTTTTTTTTTTCTCTTCAGATTTTAGTACGTATTCTTCGATTCGGTTTCTTTTATAAACCAACAAGATGTTAGTGTGTTTTGTTTGAAGTTGTTGATGAAATGCTGCTTTTCTGTTGTACGCCTGCATTTTTCCCTGTGAAGCTTTACTCCATTACATGCAGTTGTCTGTAATAAGGTGCAGTTTAAAAATAATAATGATAATGTATCTTTGAGAGGACAGTGTTTCTGAAATGATATTTTAAAGCTATGTAATGTAAGCTAGAATAGGGTCTCAACTGAATACAAAGCCATAATGGCGTAACAATAATTTTTGAGATTTGTATTTGAGATTCCATCTCTGATTTCAATACCGTGATCGTCCTCTTTGATGACGAGTGGTGGGGGAGGGGAGGGGGGTTCAGGCATCTTGCACTTTGACATCCAGCCCTTTGTAAGTTAATGTCAAATCTTGTCACTTTTCTACACAGGTGTGTATCGCCTCAATTTGGTATGTGGGGATTTGAAAAAAGAAAAAGAATAATTGTAGCACCAGCAAATTGCCAACAAGTTTGCTTTCAAATCTTGTTTTCCAAGACGTCTTGTATGTGGGAGTCACGAGTTTTATTGACTATTGAATGATCACACTCCTGTTGTATTCAGTGTTACTCAATGGTTTCCTTGAAAATAAATTCATTTTCATAAGACTCCGCTTCCTACTAATAATTCAAATGATACAACCTTGGTGTGTAATAGTTACTCCAGTACAACGAAGCAGTAGACAAGATAAATTAGCTTGATTTTTAATCTTGACCTTGGCGTCACAATCTCAATTCAAGGTCATATGAGAAAAACATCTTTGTGGAGTAAACACAACTGTAGAAGTAATCAAGCAGATGGCAGAGTGTCTGCTGCATCTTAGAAAGCACTGAATCTATTTTCAAAAGAATATTTTCTAGAACCTATATAAGATTGTTGAACAGCAAAAAAAAAACAGTTAATAAAAACCAGTTACTTTGTCTTGATTTAAGAAACATTCCTCTAATTTTTTTTAAATCAAAATATAGAAAATAATCTTCTGCTTCATTGATCATAAAGGAACATGTCACTTTCTCCACAGGCACCATAGGAGTCCAGATCAATCATTGACTGAGAAGCTTTTTTCAGTTATACTCCAGTTATTCCAACAGCATAACATAACAATAGTCATTTGTATTGTATTGTATGTTTTTTAGACCACAACACGGTTATCTTAATATCATATAATTCTGTTTGGAATCAGTTGCAGTGAATAATAATAGATGAATATACTTTAACTCATGTCATTTCATAGGATTCTGAAATTAAGAATCAACAATCTTGTTCCTCTGCTGGGATCATTTGAAACCACTGTTGTAACTTGCTACTCGTTAAAATTTGCAAAATATTAGCTGGGATAAGTCAATGTCAGTCAATGTCAATGTTTTAACTTGTTATTTTAGACATTTCTTTCTCTATTTTAGATACTAATTATTTATTTCTTAAGATGAGCACGGGGACCTGCTCTTGCAGAATTCTGTTCTTTTCATGTAGATGTTTGGAAGGACAATAACAAAACTTGAACCTTGAACCGCAGGAATATTTTCTTAAAATTTGATTACTTTTCTGATGCAAAACATATATATTTTTACTTTCCTAAATTTCCTTTTTTCAGTGATATAACTCCAAGTGACCGTGTCCATCTGTAGACAAGCTGCCAGTTTTCATTTGGATACGGGAAACTTGTCCCGATCAGATAACCTGTTGATGTCCTAATCCCATTGTTCTTTGAAGAAATAGGTCATTAACTGATTGCACTTGTGCACTGAATTGCCCCTTCCAGAGGTCATGTGACTGCAAACACAAAGGGGGCCAGTCTTCATCACACTTATCTGACGGTGCTCAGAAGGAAGAATTATTTCAAAACAAAATCAAAGTGTGTAGATAAGACGTGGGGATAATTAACTGTGTATTTTAGACAAAATCCACCCATTGAAACCCCCCCTGCCCTCATCTATTGGCTGCTGGTGGGGGGTGGAGGTGTGTGGCTCATAAACGTATGAAGCTTCACCAGGTGTATAAAAGGTGCTGACAGCTGCTCTCCCCTCAGGGTAACTTGAGGTCTGTCAAGGATGTGGATGCTCTTCTTCATCTTCTTTAGTGCCTTGGTGGGGGCGTTGGGCTCCGAGGAGACGCCCTCGGGGGCTGCCCGGCAGCTCCAGGCCCTTCACTGCCCGCCCTGCGAGAGGATACACTGCTCCACCCGGCGGGCGCTGAAGCTCCAGTGTCAAGGTGGCGTCACGACGGGCGTCTGCGGCTGCTGCCCTGTCTGCGCCCGGACAGAGGGGGAGACCTGCGGGGGGTCGTGGGACTATCTGGGCAAGTGTGACGAGGGCCTGGTCTGCGTTTACCAGGACGCGGCTGATGACAAGCCGGACAAGGAGCGCAGAGGGGTCTGCAGAGCAGGTGGGACTACACCTCAGTTTAGTGTCGAGCAGGTCATTTAACATCGTTGGTATAATTTGACAAAAGAAATGCATGAATCACCATTTTCTAAAGAAAAAGAGATGGCAGTTTTGGGGGTTTTTTTGCATCACAAGATTCATACAGAACATAAACACATGTTGTGAGCCCTCAAACCTTTTCACGGATAAACTTAGCAAGACGTAAGACGTAAGAATACAAGCACAAGTCAAAATGCTACTTAAGTCAAAGTATTAATCATGCAGCAGAATTGTCATATCATTACAATATCGTATTATTACTGACTCATTCATACATGACCTGCATTGTATTGTTGTAGCGGAAGCTTAACAATTTTATACACAGTTTTGTAATTTCACCTGCAGCAATGCATCACATTTTAAAACCAGATCATTATGTTTGAATCCTAATATTAGAGCTACAGTGAAACTAGTAACTATAGATCTAGTGAAGTTAAAAACAGAACAACGTTTCCTGACCTCTGACCTGTAACGGGGTTGAAGTATTATAAAGTGGCAGAAAAAAAAGGAAATATTCAAACTTACCTCGACTACAGTACTCAAGTAACCACTGAAGTCACTGCAGTGGGAACGTTGCCAGTAAAGTAAATGCTGTTTATGGGCCGTGAGGACCGATAGTGTGCTCAAGGCTTCCTTTGAATCAAAGGTTCCTGCTCACAGTTAAGCCGTCATTACGCCTCTTATCTCTCCGTGGTGAGGAGTTGTCACCCTTATCGATACGGTATCGGATGCAGCGCGAGATTGGGGATTTTGACACCTTTTTCATTTTTTTTTTCCCGCTGCTCAGGAAAATATGTAAATAGTCTCTATTCAAAGGCAGAGTTTCATGAGTTGCGAGAGATTCACCTCTCCTGTTTCCTGCAGTGATCGAACCAGTGGATCCAGAGTCCTGTCACCCGGAGTGCACCAGGGAATACTGTCAGGCCAACCCGTCTGAAATCTGCTCTGCCAGGTGACTCGATGAACCTGAACAAACCCTTCTTTTCTCTTTTCGTGTTGCATGTTGTAACAGAAATCTGACTCTCCTGCTCTGTAGGTTTGTGTCTCTGCAGAAAGACACGTGCCAGGGCTCTTGCCAGCACACCTCCTGTCCAAGCTGCCTGCTGCTCCGACCCCCAACCTGTCCCCAGACCTGCGCCCCCTCGGACTCCAGCTGTCTACGCCGCTTTGGGAAGTGTGTGCACAATCACCTGACAGCAGCTCACAGTCCCGTGTGGCACAACGACCTGCAGGTAGGTGGGAGGAAAAAAAGCGCGACAAAAGCTGCGTCAACATCAAATGGAGAGCTTGTGTTTCTTCATTGTGATGTCCGACCTTTGAAACACCTTCATCCGTTAATCCAACTCTGTGTCGTTCCTCTCTGCAGAGTGATCCCGCGGGGCATTTCGTGTGTTTTGTCCCGGCCTGTCGCAACACAACAAGTTAATTCCTCGTGTAAGGAAGAGAGAAGTCCAAGAGAAATTCTTCACAAGCTCATGTAGCACTTTTTTTTCTTTTTTTTTTAAAAGAGGCAGCTATCTCTAAACTATGAGTATCTCATTTTATAAGCCGTGTAAACCTGAATGTAACCATGTGAAATGATGTGTATTTTACATAATGAGAAATAAAATTCCATGTCATACTGTACTCGATTTTATTTATTTGGTGATATTCTGCTATGACTGGGTTGGACAAAGGTGGATGCATGTCACCGTATGTGCATTTTTTTATATAAGCTTGAGTTTTACAATTTGTTTATACATATTTCATTATATATACGTTTTGTGCATCTCATGTTTGAGCCTGTGTGTGTGCTCTCCATGTTTTCAAGTTCTCCACTGGAACACTGAAGTTTAATAAGATGTGAGGATTAGATTATAGGACCAGATTTAAGAATTAAGAATAAATTGTCTTTGCTATAGGAGGATAAATGACATAAGCACTCAAGACTCCATCAGAGATGAATTAAACGTATGGATTTTAAGTATTTATATATTGAGACTCAATCTCACACTGACCTGTAAATAGTACTTAAACACTTTGCTGTGCATTTCATTTGCTTAGTGTCATATACAGATTTTGGCCTTGCTCGCTGCAGGCACATGTCTTGTCCATCAAAGACTGAAATATGTCAACAACTTAGATTTATTTTCATGAAATTGAGTTCAGTCATCCATGGCCCATTTAGGATAAAGACCCAATACTTTACATGCAGAACTGATGACATTCCAAACATCAGCATGTTGAGCATTTAGCTCAAAGCACCTTCGCACCTTAGTCACAAGCACGGCTACTTTTTTACAAAACCCCCTCTTTAGTGATTGTTGAATCATGAATGGGTGAACCAAAGTAGAGACAACCCAGAGAGATTTTTATAACGAACCCTGGGGGAGAGTAAATCAAGTGGAATATGGGATGATAACAGTATAGTGAATGAAACTGTTGCGTCAGTCCACCGCCGCGTCTCCACCGTCTGGACTGCACCCAGGTTTTCTTGGTTTACAGGAGAAGTGAAATGTCTCGAGTCCCCTTTGCCATCGCGGCGCCCCTGATAGTTGATGGTTATTGAATAACAGAGCGTTTATGAGGCAGCAATAATGAAGTGTGTGCAGAAAGGGAATAAAGCGTCGACCAACAATGGGCAGTTTGTTCTGTGTCCTTCAAATGTGAGACATTTCTGAGGACGAGGGGCCGTTTATCTGAGAGATTTCGCAAGATGGAATCTGTTTTCATACCAAAACAAAGGCCTGTGTTTTCTTTCATCTCCTTTACTCGTGAGTCGGTTGCATCAGTGAATATTATACAGTATTCAATCAGGCTGAAGAAAGAAACTGTGCAGCTCCCGGTTTGACTTGTGTCTAAATGAACGGGGTGAGCCAGGGGAGGGGATAATAGTTAAATACAAGATTTAAGTTGTTTTCAAACTGGTCTAAAATATGCACTTTTATTTTATGTACCAGGAATTTTCAATTTAATGCTAAAACTTCACAGTTTCCTGTTTGTTTGGAATTTATTGATCAAGTACATGACGTCATTTCAGTTGATAACATGTCCTTTTGCAATCCTGATACAGTCCAACTTCAGAAAAATGTCCAAAATACTCTTCCTTTTGTCGATTCCTACACCTCTGTGTATACACATCAGCATATCATGTGTCTATCAGGACGACAGGATCTGTCACCAAAGCCGACCGCCTCCGTTATCAATCCCATATATCCGACTCGCTTTTTTTTTTACTGATAAAAACAATGGATAACAAAGGATTGTCAGCGTTCCAGCTGTAATAAACGTGCCCTGTCGGAGGCAGCCAGCCTCTGTTAAAGTCGGAATACAACACAAAACCCTGGAACGACAGAAAAGTACAGAAGATGGTTATAAAAGAGTGGCCTTCAACTAGATTTTGATATGAGGGGAGGCAGCTGCAAAGATTCCAGTTAGATGTTTAGAGGTCTAATACAAGCCTCATCTGAAGTCCACTGCTACTAATTTAAGATTTTAAAGTCAATTTTATAACTGATCAAACTCATTCAAACCCTTGAAACAATATCAATGAAAAGTAAATTGTATTAATTTTAAAAACTGTAATACATTTTAACAAACCTGTCTCCTTGAGCAGAACATACAGCTAAATGTTTACTGCTTTACGGAAAAAACAAGCACATCTGAAATTATTAAAAATAATGTGAGCACCTCATGTTTTTCCAGTTTCACAAACTATCCCACAAGACCTTCATTTTAAATGGTCCATACGGATTAAATACAACCTCACTTCACAATTGTACACCTCCACCAACCAGACTCATGACATACGAAGCGACGACTTTGAAGGAATAAAATAAATGTACACGATGATTTGTGATATATATAAATAAAATTGATTTGACTTCCCTTTGTTAACCTTTTTTTTTCCTTGTTCCATTTGCTGTATTATTAAGTTTACTGGGAGACAAAAAAAGAGTATGTTGGTTGTATGTGTTTCACATGCTTTGCCAATGAAGCTGATTCTAATACGACACAAAGTTGAAGCCATGACAGTAGACAAGGTTTCAAACATTACATAAATATGTAAAAATTATAAAACATGGATGTGCTTCACACACATCTCCAGCCCAGCAGCAACCACCACAGTTTCACAGTGGCAGTATTTGACCAAATGTGAGATATCGTCTCACGCTTCCCTTCTGTTCTTGGGTTATTGTGTTAAATGTTTTTTTTAGAACATTATGATGACATGAAATGTCTCCATCATTTAATCCTCTAACACATTTGTGTAAAACATGTCATGTGAATTTTTGAGTTCTGACCAAAATCGTGTTTTGTGAGGTCACGCTGACCTTGGCTGTTGAACACCAAATTCTTAAATGTTCATTTTTGGGTTGTTATCGCTTTAGCAATAGACTGGAATCAGAGGTTCCGTACAGTCAGTTAATGTGCTAGTCATCCTCTGTACGGAACAATATATTTTTTTCAAATAAGCTACACTGTGTGCAGTGGTTTGGAAAACTGATCCCAGAAGACTAAAACAACACAGCAGCAACAGAGCTTTTCTACAAAACTGGATCTTTACTTAACATTAAAAATCCCAGATGAAACATTGCATAACATTCTTAAAATGTAGAACAGGTATTCTAAAACATTTCAACAGAATTAGTACATGACAGCAGCTCTGGGTTTAGCTGTAATTTGACAAGATATGTAATCTTGGAAAAACTACTAATTTAAACTACTTATATAAATAAAGAAAAGAACAATTGCAAAGGGAAAACAGTATAAAGGTGCATCTTTGCTCAGGCCTCCAGTCAGACTCCGGTCAGGAAGGCACAATGGATAAAGCACATCCAGGCCGTGTGTCCTGTTTTCTCGTCACCTGAAGAGTTTGCTCCAGAAGGAGACGAAGGTGGTGGAGTTTAAGGCACCGATGAACACCAGGAGCAGAAGGTAGAGACTCATCATGATGGCAAAGTGGTGACGGAGGAACCAGGAGGTGCTGCGGGAATGTCTGAAGAAGAAAAAACACACAGAAGCCTTTTTCAACAACTGCAGTGCTTTATCATCTATTCTACTCTAAATGGAGCCATAATTTACAAAAAAACATAGTGCTGTTTTGAAAAAGACTTGAAACTAGATATTGAGACCATAAAAAAATGTTTACGGACGTTTATAATCAAGTGAGAAGTAGAGTCAATTTCTCATAGACTTCTATAGAAACGGACTTCTTTCTGCCACTGGTGGAGCCGCCCTCTGCTGGTCATTCATGAGAATACAGGATTCAGCAGTTCTGCATTGGCTTCACCTTCTGGACCTGTAGTCTACGTCCATTTTATGTACACTCTAAGCTTGTGACCAAGAGCTATATAGCTAACATGGCTAACAGACAGAAAGAAATGTGAGCAAATCACATGGTACGATTGAAAGATAAAGAACAATCAAGTGAGCTTTTGTCAACTACTTTGTGTAGTTTGACTTTTCCCTCATTTATAAAATTATGAAAAAGTGCCGGTAAAACTATTGGCGAACTTGTGTCAATAATTCCTATTGTTATGCAGAACTTTCCCTACACTTCGCTATATCAACACAGTCTTAACATTTAATATAATATGTTAAGACTGTATAAATATCATTTTTGTGTGTTATGTTGATTATTCATAAGTTTTGGGTGTGAGACACTAAACTACATTTGACCCATGAGGTTCTTACCTGGACAGGTTTCTCTTCTGAGAGTAAACAAGCAGGTACTTGACTCGCAAAAGCTGATTGTTGGTGACAACAAAGTACTTCTGTGGCACGTCGCCTCCTTCACTGTTCTTCGCCCTGGAGCGCTGACGGTCAATGATTTCAGAATCTGAAATGAGTGTGAAGTTTTTAATATGCAGCAATTTAAAACACACACAATTCCCATTCTTTGAATCCTATACATCACATGGGGCAAAGCACCTTTTTTCTTGACCTGGCACTTAACATCTGGATGATCAATGACTTCACACAAGGCCACACAGCTGAGCAGTGGACCCAGGAGACTTTCTCTCCAGCTGCTGCTGTGGGGACTGTAGAGGACTGCCATGCTGAGGTCACTGGTGAGGTAGGTTCCCTCTCCAAACACTGAGTTCTGCACATCCCCCCCCCCAAAAAAGAAACCAAATTTTAATAGATGCAAGATGGAACAAGGCATCTCTGATTTCCACTCGGAACTTTCAGCAAACTGGACGGACCTTGTTGAGGTGACAGTGCAGCCCGTTGTGAATGATTGAGTGAAAATTCTCCAGACGGCTCCCGTGGAATGCATAGAAGACGTCTCGTCCTGTCCTCATCCTCTCGAACCTGACATTCATCTGGTCACAGTACTCCAACTCAAAGAGGAAATCGGGCACCGGCGCAGAAGTCCGTTCATTTTCTGTCAAGTTGCACAGTTTGGCATACTGGTGGAGATCGATGAAACACGCTGTAAACAAAATAGTAAGCTCTGACAGAAACTGTGCTTAATAGATTTGTTGATGTACCTCATCTTTCTGAAGTGTCTTGACAGCAAAGCTATTTGAAGAGAGGATCCAGTGTGTGAGAGCCAGATGATGATCTCCCTCTCCAGGTCGCAGTCTCACCAACTCTCTAACACCAGGCAAAGACTTTACATCTGCCAGCTGGAGAACAAAATACACTTTGTTTTATTGGGATACCATTGCAGCAGTTGGAAGACCCAGAAAAATATTCACTTTTACTGTTTGTAAGGCTGCCATATCCGTCCGTCTGTCTGAACCTGAGTCATCCTCTCTGACTGTGCCCATAAAAACAAGACGCAAATCTGTAATGAAATATATAGTGTATGTACGTAGACTAATAAATTACATATTTAAACACATTACATTTTAGCATGTTTTGATATAGTATTAGTTACGCTCATTGTAAATACTTTGAAATTGGAATATTCCGAATACACACTTTCTACAGTTTATTAGGAACACCATCTATTCAATCAACAGTGGGACCGTAGCCCTGCCACGACATCCATCTTTACAAAGCTATGTGTAAAATCAATTATATATTTATTATCAATGCGGTCATAGTTAAAGGTTGTGTTGTATCAGACATTATATAGTGAGATGCTCTCATTTTTCTTCCTATTGTCATACATTTCAGAATATTCAAAACGCCTCTGAATATAATGCAGTCCATGACATCAATGATAAAACATTTGATTGAATCAACGCGTAAAAATGGACAATAATTGGCATCATCAGAGTAGACGTCATAGTAGTACAGTTGTGTTGGTCTGCATTAGACAAGGCTATTTAAATGAACAATGACACTTCTGGGTAAAAGCATATGTTTGCATAAGTCATTATCATAGTCACACAAGTGACATCATGGCAGGGAGGAAACAACATGATACAAATCTTTTTTTGGTTTCTACCCTACCTGTATCATCACCATCATTGTTTTTTATCTCTGAAACATTTACCTACTCAACTTCTAGTTTTGAATGTGTCCTTTTTTTTTCTTCTTCTTCACCTGTATTTACTGACACACTGACACCTTCAACAGCACATTACTGCCACCAATTGTGAGTATCATGCCAACACTATTCTCATTGTGTGCATACGAAAAAACTAAAATGTTTTCACATTTTCACATTTCAGTTAGTGCTTCAGGGTGTTTGAAATGATGCATGTTTCCTTAAAGGTAAGCAGAAATATAGGTTAGTTCAAAAGATTTTCACTGTCTCTATGTGTCCTACCAGCTCCTCAAAGTCCTTATTGGCTCCACTTATGTATCTGGGTGGGAAGGGTCGGAGCAAAGAGTCCCGCTTGTAGTTCTGCGCCGCAGCAACAAACAGGCTGCAGCGGAGATCTGCTGCTATGGGGTCTCTGTGCAGACAGGAGCACACCAGCTCTCTGACCGCCTCAGGTGGGAGCGGAGGCTGCATTCCCAGCTCTGCACACAGAGGTGATGAGATAAAACACATGAGTGAGAACAGCTTGAACATTAAATCTGGTGTTAACAGCACAGTAAACACCTCTCGACAACATACTGTGCAGTGCAATAGCGTGCCATGCCATGAATAGTTATCATTTATCAATAAAAAATTATACAATGGTCTGGGTGGTTGTTGGCATGCTGCAAAATGAATTTGTGAGCAATCAGATGCCTGCCTGATGCCGCTGCATGGTGGATAAGAATGTGAGCATCTGTGGTGCCTGAAATGTGTGCACAGTACTGCAAATATGAGATCAGTTCCATTATTGATTAATCAAGTGCAAGGGGGATTTTCAGAAGTCCTCCTATGTCCAGCCAACAGCCCAAAGATTCTGACTTTACTTTTGACACCAAGAACCTTCAAGTCCTCACTTGAGGACTAAGAAACTACAAGTAGCAAAACATTTTCATTTTGAATATATATACATAAATATATATATATATATATATTTGTAGCTGGCAGTGGTGTTTATATCATGTTTATATCATTTTAACCATTTCATATGAGGCTGAGGCAAGTGAACATTCAAGTGTGGTTAACTGTGATAATTATTTTCTCGATTAACCGATTGTTTGGTTTGTAAAAAACATGAATAAATCAGAAGATAGTGAGAATGCCATTACAATTAACAAGCGGCACCGTCACATGTTTTTGCGCCTGTTTTGTGCGAAGACTTTCAATCAACTATTTGCTCGATCAGTATTCAGAGATTTGTTAGAGCTCGATTTGTTTCTATACCATCAGACAGTTTAGTTGCTCACAGAACCTTATACTTCATAACCTCTGAATACGATCTGTACACGTGTGAAGTAAACACAGCTGTCACTGCAGTAAGTGCAGCTATTTCCTCTGAAATGCAGTGGAGGAAAGGAATGAAGTAGCATGACACGAAAATACTCAGGTACAAGTATGTCAACTTTGTCCTAGAAGTATTTGAGCAGGTGAAGATACACGGAGTGAAGACTCCATTACAGGTCCAACGTTAACGTCCCTTTACTAGCCGACGTAAGCTAACATTAGCTGAGCTACAACATCCGCACAGCTGACCTATCTGTCGCCGAGTAACGTTACTGATGACAAATACCCCATTGCTGAACCACCATGTCCCCCTAAACGTGTAAAGAACACACCCCAGCTCCGCTTCACCTGAAAAAAACATTAGTTCAACGTCATTATTCGCCGTTACCTTCTGTCTCGCTCAACTCATAACACCACGGGAAATGCTAACGTTAGCTTTTAGGCACTGCTGTGTTCGGGTGCCCGTAAAGAATGTCGGACATCTTCAGTTTTCGCTCTTAGACGCTGGATGTGAAAGCACAAGCGTCGAAGATAAACCAGCGGATGGAAAAGGCGTTGGAGTCGTGTCGGTGCATGATTACTAAGGCAGGGAATCTAAATCCCTGAAATGTGGCACAAGCTTTAATACGTACTTGGATTTAGGTGTTATATCCTGCTCGTTCTGTCGCGTACCCAAAATTGCGAAGACGATAACATTTTCGAGGATCAGTAAAGGCAGCATCCATCACACAGGAGTGATGTCCAAAGATCAAGTTACACTCACCTGTCAGTTTATTAGGTACACCAAGCTAGAACTAACACTTCAACCCTGTAATAAACCCTCCCTGCGTGAAGGTTAGGGTGTTCCGTTTGTGTTTAAACTGTTCCAGAGAAGTTGACTCAACCCTGTGATCATTTTGGAGGATGCAGTTTGTGATTCTGTTGAACCATTACGGAGAAGTATTTCAACTGATTTTAATTAATGGGTTGGAAAAAACACGACAAAAACACACATGACAGTACAAGGCAACACACATACATTATTCCTTGTTATCCTTAATCCTGTTAATATGAAATGTGTTATTGATTATGACACATAACCAGCACATTTAAAAATGGCGATTTTAAAATTGACTCTGGCATAGTGAGTAATTATCTTTGGCTGTGAAATCAGCTGTTTAGATTAGTTAGCCTACAGCCAATCAACCTGAGGTCTACTTATAATACCTGCAGAGACAAATCACAACAAGTCCACAACAGTTTGCCCAGAATTGCTTGAGAATAGTTATTTTGAAAATTGAAGACTCTGGGGATTTATCTCCAGTCACGAGTTAGTAAAACTTTCTAACTCATGGTCTTTTCCCAGGTCACGCTGTATGACCGTAAGGGTCTGGATCTCGCCAAAAACATCTCAGGCAACCTCAGCCCATTCATAGTACTGCTTATGTGTTTTTAAATAAAATTGAGTAAAAACTCCTGCTGCTTGTGTTTGAAACAGATCCCTCACCTCTTTTACCCTACAAACCATCGTCGCTTCTCGGATCATCTGGTAGTGATCTGTTAAAAAAAGAGGGATTATGCATCACAGAGCTTGAACTTCCAGAGGATAGAGGACCTTCACTAAATCCTGTTTTTTTTTTGTGGTACCATTTTCTACTAAGGCACCCATTATGAAGCGTTTATGACTTTGTGCGGTTGAATAAAAAACACTTTATCCATTAGCTATGAGCAACTAATCAGAAACTTTTTTCTGCTGCCATGTTGTGAGAGATTAATATTTGTTGTTTGTTGTTTATATTCTTTAAATTGTTTCACTATTTAAATGATGTTTTTTATGTATTTTGTTTCTGTATTTTTTCTTATGAATTCAAAGTTCATTGTATCCATTGTATATGACATGCCATTGTACGTGCTTATACAATAAACCTGATGTGCCTTAATTTTGTCATTTGGTCTAAAAAAACATCTTGAAATACATTAAATAGTATAAAGCATCTGCAGGTCTTCCAAAAAAGCTTTGAAATGTGTTTATCTAACCATTTGTCTTTGGTTGCTTATCTAGGTCATGTTCAATGAAAATTATTCAATGAGTTATTGAGTTTTTTGGGTTTTTTTCACCACTGAGATATGGAAAAATGTGACATGAGTGTTAGTAGCTTGCACTTGGTAAATAATGTCTCCCAGCTGGTTTTATCTTTTATATTGTTTTACCAGTGTGATCATTAAACCGGTGTTGAATTTTAATGTCTGTGGTATGAAAAGGGCCTTAAAGGATATAAAACACTGTAGAAACCCTGGTGTCTTCTGCTGACACATGTCAGCATCCTGTTGAACCACGTTTCACCTCATGCCTGATCTTTGCCTTGATCACAGTGGTATATTTAATAGTGGATAACAGGCAGCCAATCAGATCAGCCTGTGCGAGGCCTCTCCTCCCTTTCAGTACTGTGGACAGCATCATGGAGGGGGCGGGGCTTGTCGAAATGCTTTTGCTTTCTGATTGGTCGGTTCAGACGAGAAACCAATCCTGTGTTTCTTTTCCTCGGGGCCCCGGTCCTATACCCGGGCGGGTACAACCAGCGGAGAGGTATGTGCGTAAAGAAAAGACCTTACGTCACGTGACCCGCCTCTTACTCCCGAACCCATCATTTGAGGACTAACGACAGTTATTTGTCTCACCAGGAAAAAAAAACCCCGCAAGATTTGTTTCATTTCATCCAGTGTGTCTCGACGCAGATGAATCCGTAGGATGCCTTTGAGACGAACGGAGGGATTCTAGCGACATTCTCGGACTAAACGGGCGGTAAGGCGTTTTCATTCATCGCACCGCATCCAGGGGAGGTGGGGGTCGAGGGGAAATGATTGCATTGAAATCTATCGGCTTGTATCTGTACGTGGCTTCAGTGAACATCCCGAGAGTCCGGCTTTGACCTGCGATGTGAGGAGCAGCAGCAGCAGTGCATCGTGCGTCGCGCAGGCTGAAGGACGCGTCTCCATCGTGCGTGATCACGATGCACTGTGTCCTAATGCAGCATCACTGCCAACCGCCGAGTGAACGACACATTCCAGACAATGTAGGGACCGTAATGCGCGAAATCAACCGATACCAGCCCGTTTTCTCCCTGTTGTGTGTGGCAGAGGTTGCTTTATTGTGTGCCAGAAAGATGCCCTTCAGAGCTCCACTCCACGTCCACCATCACCACAATCACTGAAATGTGATTGGCGGACATAGTGAATGCCTTTGGAAAGTGCTTGACTATGACCTATGCTGGAAGTGATATGGTGCTAAGCTCCCCTGTGAACTCTGCCTCGGCCTGCAACGCGCCTATTATTACGCTCATCATAGGTTATGAATACGTTGAGGAGTCGCGACAAGGCCACACTGCTTGTCACGCACAGACCCGCACAGCTGCACTGTGTGGTGGAGAAATCCCGTTCGTCGTGTCCACATAATGAACGATGCTCCGTGCCGTGTGGATGCTCTCAGAGGGCCTGGGCACCACCTCAAATCAAATCATATGGGAATTCAGAGTCTTGTGATCATGAAGTGTGTTGCATGCTGATCCACAGGGAGGGCCACAAGACGGTGGCCTGTTGGCTACAAGGAAAAAAGAAATGTGAGTGATTGAGTTTGCACTCAATGAAACGGCTCTGTTGTTGTTGTTCGCAGTTTGGTTTTCAAGGCAGCTGATACTGAGGTCTGTGTCTGTTTGCAAGAGGAGGAAAATACTGAACGGTCATCATGGCAGGTAAGGTTTCCTTTCCACTCAGCCGAGCTGCGTCTCTGTGATGTGGGGTCTAAATCATAATCCTCCATTCAGCGATCTTTACTCAAAGTCTGTGTGAATTCAGTGTGTGGGCAGCTGTGCTGAACTGTGCCTTTGTATCCTAGAAAACAACTTCCCTCCCCTGCCTCGATTCATCCCCCTCAAGCCGTGTTTTTACCAAGACTTCAACGAGATCCCGGAGACACATCGCACCATGTGCAAGAGGCTCTACTACCTATGGATCTGTAAGTGTGTCTGCACTAAGAGTGTGTGTCCCGACTGCCGGCTGGCAGAACAGTGCTCCATGAGAAAGATCTTTTACTACAACTCAAGTTTCATTCATGTTGTCTGCATGTCGGTATATAAGCTTTCTCACGTCTTTACACTTTATCTTACCCTAAATATTATGAGAGTCAAATATCAGACCCTCCAGTAAAGCTGTGGGACCAGACTGACCGGTCTCCCAGCATGGCACACAGCCAGATTCATCCAATTTTTCCATTTTCTGAAGCATTTTTATATCTGGTGCTTGAAATACACTCATATGACACACTATCTATCTGCTCTTTGATTTGAGTAACAAAGTCTTCACAAATCTAATTTATGGTTTCAGGTATTTTTTTCAAGCAGAATGAATATTCTCTTTTTCCAACTTCAGGATTTGCTGCTTTTCTACATTGTATTATCTTTGGCTTTTTGTCTGTTGCTCAGGCAAAATGAGACGTACTCAATCGATGATTTACAGGATTATTTTTTTGTCATTATAGATCAAGAAAAAAAAATCTGTTGATGAATAAATTATGAAATCAGTCAATACTGGCAGCCATAGCCATAACAGTAGATATTAGTAATGTGTCAAATTATGATATACACATGAGCGTCATGGTGTCCTTTTCATTACCACTTAGGTTCCGCCATTTGAAACCAAGAATGTAAGTAGATAGTAGTAGAGTAATGTTTGGTACCTGTTGGGTAGAGACTGTGTGCTGTGTGTGTTAAATACATCTAAAGTTTAGGTTAAATTATTGCAGCTTGATATAGAATAGATAACTTATTCGATAACGATTCATAGTGATTCAGTCCTGCTCAATTATGATTATTACAAACCCGTGAGCTGTCTGCCAAAGAGGTGTTTGTCCTCAGTCTTTCATGTCTTGGTCATCTTTGCTTCTCCTCTGTGATGCTGACAGTGAACAGCGCCACACTGGCTTTTAATCTGATTGGCTGTCTGGCGTGGATGTGCGGAGGTGGTGGAGCGACCAACTTTGGCATGGCCATCCTGTGGCTCATCCTCTTCACCCCCTGCTCCTACGTGTGCTGGTTCAGGCCCATCTACAAGGCCTTCAAGTGAGCGAACTCCGTTCTGACCATACACAACGTTTATTCCTGCTGAATCACATCCTGTATGACATGAATCATTCTCTCTGTGCAGGACCGACAGCTCCTTCAACTTCATGGCTTTCTTCTTCGTCTTCATGGCCCAGGTGGTGATCAGTATTATCCAGACTGTTGGCATTCCAGGTTGGGGAGTGTGGTAAGATCTTTCAGTGGATTATTAAATCAAATACAGATGATTAATAGTATGAAGTGCAAATGCAGATGGATGACAAAAGAAAAACTAACATTAGGTTGGTCTTGGGTCTGGTCTGTATAACCATTCAGTCCTCTAGTGCATATATTTCCAAAGTCTCTGTAGCTCTACCGGAGGGACGAACACACCATCTTTCCAAACGATTTTCCCTGAATAGTTGTTGTCATGATGGTGGTGGAGAGTGTTGTGTTACTCACTGGTCCAAAGTACTTCATAGTTGTTCAGCTGGGTTGAAATCAGGTGATTCTGAAGGCTGTGGCATATGATTCATATGTGCAAGCATTTCCATTTATGGTGCTCATCCACCCATTATGTCTGAAATGAATAGCTCATTAAAGTACAAATATTGAATATACATATCTTTTATGTCATGTCTTTGTACTGTACCATACCAGCACTATACAGAAGGCTCCTTTTATGCTTATCACAGTTTTGTACAAGGTGTGAAAAGGTTAAACTAAAACATAGCTTTTTGTGTCGGCACAGTCTTTTACATAAGCACAAAACCTCTATATACTGGAGATAATTCATAAATATTAAAACCAGGTATTCAGATCAGGCTTTTGCCTTTGGAAAAACCTTCAAAACGATACCATTTTTATTTTAAGCTGCGATAATCAGAATTCAAAGTGATTTGCTCACAGTGATGGACCCACAACAAATCTGCAGTTCTCAAGAGTACTACAGTGCATTTGAGCATCTTTCAAGTCATTGTTGTAATTCCCCGGTCCACAACTGTGTTGCTTTTGTTCGCAGCAGGCAGCTGTTCACACAAACTGCTCAGCAGCAAATGACGGACAAGCAAGTAGCAGATGTAGACCAAAGTGTAGACCAAAAAAGAACGAAATGGACACCGAATATTCATCAGGTCGACACTAACATGGCTCCAAATAATGGCTAATGATGCTCGGTTTCTGCCAGATGTATAAACTCTTTGCCAACAATATCGCCATACCAACCTAAAAAATGGTTATATGTCATTGTTGTGTTTAAAGTTTGCTTCTTTTGCCTCATGTGTGTAAAAATAGCTACAACATGTTAGACTTGTAAAACAACATTTACATGCTGTCAACCAATGTTCCAAATATGGGGCTACATGAAAATGACCAACAATGCATCATGTATTCATGTTTTGTCATACGTGTGTGATGACGTTACCTCTTTCCCCCCACAGTGGCTGGCTGGCTACCATCACCTTCTTCAGCACCAACATTGGCTCAGCTGTGGTCATGCTGATTCCCACCATCATGTTTACTGCAGTGGCTGTGCTCTCTTTCATCGCCCTCACAAAGGTGACTTGTACTGCGCTTGTCTACTTTTTCTCAGAAAAAGAAAAATAAGAAAAACTCTGAAGGTTTAGGTTCTTCCCCAGAAAAAGAAATAAGTGTTTTGTTGTTTTCATTTGGTATAAAGGCTATAGGTGGTAATATACGAACGGGATACCAGACCCACAGATGGCAACCATGTACTTAAATGAAAATTGCTCGCATGGCGCATGAGCTTAATACATTATCTGTCTTCTGGGTTCCACATTGTGTGGCCCTCTGCACATGTGCATGAGTGTTTTTCCCCCACTGGCCCCGCCCCATGTGTTCCCACTCAGCCCAGAGCCGTGACATCGGGATGATGTCACAAAAATACAACTCATGCCACTCGCAAACCCAACCAATGTGGATGCGTCACAAGACTATTGCTCAATGTCATTACACCCACAATGAAACAACTCTCATCTTTTATAGGTTCATAACTTTTACCGTGGTAGTGGTGGCAGTCTGGGTAAGGCCCAAGAGGAGTGGGCCAGTGGGGCCTGGAAGAACCCCCACGTCCAGCAGGCAGCTCAGCAGGCGGCCATGGGAGCCGCGCAGGGAGCCGTGCAGCAGAACCAGTACTCAGCAGCTCCCACCTACAACTACGACGACCCAATGTAGGACAGAGGTTGGGGCCAGGCTGCCAAGTGGGAGAGATGGAAAAAAAAAAAAAGAGGATCAATTAAGAACACGAATCAGAATAAGGTGCCCTTCATTATAATACTGTACAAGCTGTATTCAAAAAGAACAATGTAGAGAAAAAGTCATGTCTTTGGTGGAATTGTATTTATTGAATTCTGAGTTAACAATTTTATTCAGTTGACATTTTAATCAGCCAGTTATTTTAAAGGGTCTTAATTTTTAAATCTCTTATGCTGCTCAATTTTAGCTCGTCAATGCGTGTGTTGCTTTTTAACGGAGACACATAATATAGCTAAAGCCAATGCCCTGAGCTCCATCAGTTTATTCAGGAAGGTTCATCTACGGTCAACACAGGGTGACGTCGCTGCCTCCGCCTGTGTCTCCTTTTCAAAACATGTTTTACTCACCTTGAATGCGCTTTGAGGAACTGCAAGAACTAGACTGCTCACGTGTTTACGTCACCAAACGCTAAAACAATTTGCCCCTAAATGAATGTATGTCAAGAACATTTTTGAGAATTATTATCGATTAAATTAATGCCTTGACACGTTGGGAAATGTGCTTTTTCACCGTCTTGTTGAGAGTTAGGTGAGAAAATCTAAATCACTCCGTGTTTATGACGAATATAACGCTATGGCACTAATCTTTCAGTCTAACTCTCAGCTAGAAAGTGAACCAAGCCAATTCCTTTAAGTGTATGATGCGATTACACCTTAAGGCATTTAATATAGGAGAACATATTCCTTTTGATAAGGTCGTCAATATCTAGTCTGTAGGTGAACCATGTGCTTTCTTTGCTGAAAACTTGACCAATGTAATCAGAATTTGAAAAAGATTTTTTCCCTCTACTCCCGAATCTTTTAAATCCTGGAGAAACTGTTTGCAGTTCACGTTTTGATTACCTGATTGTTTAGTTGTTGTTTTTCTGTACTGACAATTATTTCGTTTAATCTCAACATTTTTTCACATTCTCAGGAAATTTGTGATAGCTGGTTTTAAATTCCACCTGTAAAGCCCTTAAAGCGTCGGCCTTTGTCTCCTTCTATCACCTCAATTAAACCACCTGGGGGGTGTGGTTGTGTCGTTGTCCTCCAGGTTATGTGTTGAGCAGGTTGATTTCAGTTAAATGAGTTATTATTACATGTTCAAGTGAAGCACATGCAGTATTTTGGATTGCAGTTCTTTGGATAAAACATTCCAACAAACATTGTACAGGTTAAAAGTGACAGAAAACCAAAATGCTTGGCAGGTTGAACATACAGTAAATATTAAAAAATCATTGTTGTAGGTGGTCATAGCATTGTACGAAGTGATGGATGTTTCCTCCCGTTGGCAAATTCTTCCTCTAACCCCTACATGTAAATGCTTAAATGGCTCCTCCTTTCTGAAGCTCTGGATTTCAGGCCTTTTTGTGTGTCATTTCGTGGCTATTGGTGTTATTTCATGAGTAGGTGTGATATGACATTTATATAAAAGAAAATAGAATATAAAATTCAAACCAATTATTTATTTTACAAAGTGAAATTGAAGCCCTTGTGAGGCCTGATGTGGTCAGAGACAGTGTCATGTGGATTTCACTGAAAAGGTGAAAAGTTTTTTTTGCCTCGTGTCACTTCGACTCTTCAAGATTCAGTAGATGGTTATTACAGTAATACAGTATTAGACTTGAAACAAATGTGAAGATACGTATCTGAATGCTCGTTATTTCAAAACCCGTGAGTTGTCTTGTCTGACTGTTATGACGTGGTATTCGATAGGCTGTTTGATGTTTTCTTTTTTCAGTTGTTGTTGTTTTTTTGTACCAACCCCGTTTTATTCTGTGTATTTTGAATGATGTGTGGGCGAGTGTGAAGCACATGTCCGTTGTGTCTTTCCATGACTGTGGGTAACAGATTTCTTTTTCTTTTTTGTTATATTAATGTTTTGAAAATCTTAAGTAATGTTTGCACTGGGTAAACCTGTTGACATCAGTGCAAACGTAACAGTGAATCACAGTGTAGCAATACCATCATTAATGTCTTCAACAGCAGAATTATTAGGATCGAGCGGAGTCCTGTTGTGTAGACACAAATATTAATAACCATAACACAAAAACGGGGCCTGTTTTTCAAGTTGGACACCACCAATATGATTTTATAATTGCGTAACTTTTTCACCAGCAGATGCACATACAGTAGTTATGGAGTATAATAAAACGTACCATTCACACGCTCATCTGTTGGTAAATGCACAAATTTAAGCTCTATAAATTGTGTTAAGTTATGCACAAAGATGAAGAAAGGAGCAGTAGTAAGTTATTTTAGTGAGTTTCAGATCAGTCTAAACTTTCTGCTATATGTACATATAGCACAGTTGACATGTTTATGGAAGTGACAGTTGTAGTTGTTGTGTAGGAGGAACTTCATTTCATGTCGCTCTATCAAAGCTTCTCAAAGCCATTTCCCATTATCTTACCCATGTTCCCACATGTACTGTATGTTGTTTGATATGTATTATCATGTACTATATCATAAGTAGATATAAATATATAATTACTTGAGATGAGGTAAATATTTGCCATGGATAAACACATTGAATAGGAACATGCTCTAATTAGGTGAATTAAACGTTTGAGGAGGCTGTGTCTCCATGAGTGAACTCAATGAGAAATACATTTTTGTGTATTACTTTTGTATTATTTGATCTTACCCTAATAGATATTAAACAGTTATCATTGCATCTTGTTTTGTTCTTTAATGAGTTCACATATAGGTCTTCTACACGAGATCCGTACTTCAGATAACCTGAAAGATTTAGAGCTGTGCACCGAAACCAAAGATAGATGGAAGTACAAGCATAATGGTTACAGTTACTTCACAAACTGATGACTTTAATACAAAGAGAAGTGAATGAGATGAGAACTACGCATCTATAGCTCAACAGTCAATATTGATCTGATAGTATCACTGATTGTGTGGCCAAACATGAGCCATTTTCTAAGTTTTTTCAAGGCCTGGTGTTTAATACATTCATTGTTAATTTTCACGATCCATGTACGGTTCAGTGTGCTACAGTTAAAATATTTGAACAGGATGTGATGGTGAGTGTTTATACAGGTTTGTCATTTACAGGAGTTAAACGCACCAGCATTGCAAATAAGTAATGGGATGATGTGCTCACTCACTTGTGCTTTTCTCTTATGATACAGGTGCAGAAGTCAACAAAGTCAGATCTAAAATACATATACAGTATAAAGATGCATGTTAAATTAAAAACCAAAAAAGTGTTGGGCCATCATATCTACTTCAAAAGTTAGGTCCACTTAGGTCTGTTAATCCACTGCTCAAGTTTCTGCATTCATTTCAGATTTCCCTTTAATTTGTTCCCCCACTACATTTAGCAACATGTTTTTGTATGACTAATTCTACTTCTGTTTAGAGGTGAAATGATTGGTTGATTAATCTATAAACTTTTTTCAAAATTTAGTTTTTGGACTTTTGCCTTGTACTGTTACTTATATGGATCTTTGTATAAACACACATGGCTCAGACATTGTTGTAACATATGCAATAAAAAAAACAAAACAACATGCATTCACCCAATGTGAAGACTGTAAGTTATGAACACTTTACAGAACAATGGGTGAGTCTGCAGATTTTCACAATAGTTACAGAACCAAATTGTATTCATCAGTCACACTATTGGTGCTCAAAGAAAACCACATTTATATATTTTGTTAATGGGATTACATTTTTTAAAACTGAGAATGTTCTTGTTTCAGTGACTAACTACAATTGCTTCATCCAGTTTTGATCTCTTAGCAGGTTCAGTGGATGTGGGGTGTTATTACGCTTGGCAGGGTTCCCGTTTGAATAGCTGACCCAGATAGATTGGTGAAATTAAATGAACGGAAAAGCCTTCGGTGCAGACATTCTGCCACAGCGTAACAATTTCCCACATTTATCAGTGCGTCAGTGGTGGAGCAAAATGACAATGATTCAAAAAGTGTCCAAAACCTTTACCGCTCCCTACTCAGTATATTTTCTATACGGGGTATTGGAGTGGATGGGAGAACAAGGGGAGGATTTCGGACACAACCTGACAAAATGATCATGTTGGTGATGTCATGAGTGTTTAAACATTTGTAACAGTCACGGAGGGCGCGGGGTTTGTCAAACATGCATTACCAGGGCAGGGAGGGTTAAAATGGGAGACCCTTGATGGACTGCTGCGACCTTAAGGTCGAGGGTCACGTGAGCAATGGGTTTAGCCAAGTTAGCTCTGCCGCTGGTGAGCTAATCTGCTGGCATCTTTACTGCCTGCCGACCACTCCTGGCTGTGCAAAATGTTAACGTGTTATTTTATTCTGTTAACTAATGTGTGAGTGTGTCCGGTAGTGTGAAGCGACTTCAAGACAACTAAAGCGCAGTCAATTTACATACTCGAGATGGAGAATGTTCTAGTGGCTCAAATAACACACAGCGAAGCCCATAGATCGGCAATAATCTTAAAATTCTTTATTCATAAACTTGATGCAAGTTTACAAATTACTGTACATGGTCAAAATTTCTTCAAATGGAAAATGAGAAATAAAAGAAAACCAAAGCGAGCCAACGGTGCCAGACTGTCCTTTTTGTTTGTCTGCGTCAGAAAATGAATTGACAATTGAGATAAATGGATCTGTTCAACGCACTGTCCAGTTAGAGAAGCGTGCAAGTCCCTTCACCACGGCATGACTATCGAACTCAATGTACCCTCTGACCAGAGTTTTGGCATTTTGGAGGAAGGAAATCACAGCTGGATGAAGGCTTGTGTAGCGGGAGAACCTTAAGAATGTTTACGGTGCAACTTTTCTGTGTCGCCAAGCAACACGGGCCCTTTTGTGGTGAGGACACACGTTGATCATATCTGGAGGATATGGAGCAGTGTGCTGGGGGGGATACATTTTTCCTGATTTTAAAATATTAAGCTCAGAATGTGCTTGATGTTATAACTGACCTCTCCAGGCACATTGCTGCCATTTGTGCAAACATTTCTATCAGGAACATTCAAAGATCACCCACCGAAAACAAGTCTGTTTCAGTACTTAGGAGGGAAAAAGGGCAAGAGACGACCAGTGGGTTTGGGAGGAGCCGTTACGTGGGCTGGTCACTGTGCTCCTGCATGCCTGTAATCCTTCTGCAAATGTCCTTCCTCTCTTGAATTACAAGAAACGTGGCCAATATTATTGTAAAGCTCATTAAATTTCCTATTGTTGACATCATAAGTTTGAGTGAATCTTAACATCAGTGAAACAGCGTTAATCAATCCAAGAAAATAACCCAAAACTCAACATGTGCATGTACAGAGTCCCCTCCCAAGGATTGTTTGTTACCTGAGTTGCCATTCAAACGTGCTTTTGCAGACAGTGTTAACAAAAAAAACTGCAAAAGAACAAACAGATAGATACAGTGTGTGTCCTGTAGTATGGGGAACAGCAGTACAGATGGTGTACTACAGTATATTGCGAGGTCAAAGGTAAAACGTGGAGTCTGGAGTTTAAGGTCTGTTCTTGTCACACTACGTTCGCTTCACGGCAAAAGAGACACCTAAACACATCTGTGGTGTATTGTTGTGGCAAAGGGAAGCCCTGCAACTTCTGGGAGTTTAGCTGCTGACTGAGAAGAGTGAGGCAGCGGGCGGTGCATTTAATGTCATGCATCATGGTGGCAGATTCAAATCTTAACTGGGCAGGGGCAAAACATTACAATCATTGTAGGCCAGGAAATTGTGACAACTTTAGCAGAAAAATTGGGCAAACTGCTGGAAAAAAAAATCCCATTTTCAAACAAACAGCCTTCATCTATTCCCTCTGTAAAGCCCATCGCAGCATGCTTCGGCAAGACAAAGTGACAGTAATCAAACCCAAATGTCTTCTACAACATTGGCTGCGACAAGGCCCCTGAGCATCACGCGCTTAACTATGCACACGCGGGGCCTCAGCATCGCACTAGCCTTCAACCTCTACAGCCACAACCAAGAGAAAGGGCCACAGCCAAACTGAGCTTGACAGAAATAAGGCAAAAAGAGCTCCTCAGCTTCAACGTTAGGTCTGTGAGAACTTCTGAAGTGATGCATTAACGCTCAATCTCACCGTCATCTGGTGAAAACATCTCTTTCAATGCTTTATGGAGAATCTGAGATGTTTTAATTCCACCGGCCATGTCTTCACATTAACCACTGACAGATTTGTCAAACGACAACGTATTTGATCTCAGTTCAACAAACCTGCGCCATTTTGGATCTGCTTGGCCCAGTATACTTCACACATTTTAAAATGTAAGAGCTAAAAGATACCAAGTGGTAGGTCATCTCGATTTGAAGATATGCTCCCAAAATATTAAAATTGGCTCATGGATTTTCTAGGTTGTTCAAATAATATCTCTCAAACAATATTTGCATTCATGTACCACTTAATCCCCCCCCCCCCCCAAAAAAAACACCCAACAAAGACAGGTGCAGTGAGGTGCCACTTCAAGAGCTTCTGTATCAATCTTCTTTTTAAATCCCCATAACTGACTGTTCGTGAAGCCCAGTTTGTCAAAGCAGCGAAAGAAAAAGCATTTCCCCACACTTAAAGGGAGAAAAGTTTTTTAAAGACAAATGAGCATATTTAGAAAACAGGACTAGTGATACCCCCACATCCTCCTCCTCACTAAAACACTGAGAGGAGAAGCAAAGTGACACCAGAGTAAAGTCTTTGTCCTGGAGCTGGGCGGAGGAATACTTGTCAGATGAGCCAGCGAGATGGTTTTCCGCAATAAAGATGATATATCCCTAGTTAATTCAGAGTGGGGGGAATATTCCAAAGAAAACAAGATACTTTGACCCAAAGACATGTTTCCTGTGCATAGTGGTAGTAGCTCCTTATCCGTCCTCTTTCGGTGGTGTGTACCAGCCTGTGAGAACAGAAAGAAAAACCCTGTTTGCCCATGGATCTATAGCATAGTGTCATTCAGAAATATTCAATAGACATGAAATTCTTACCATTCTTTTCATGGATCTGCACGAGTGATTTGTATGACTGTTGTGCTCTGGCAAGATTGTACTGGTTCTGAAAAACAAACGCTCTGTAAATTTCTCGCTGTGCATTAGGACCTATGTAGACTGTTACTAAGGCAATCCAGAGTTCGCAGCTTGCCATTATTCCTCATCTTTCACTCCCCTGACTCCCAAAAAGGGAATGACATGACCACTTTAAATTGCACCGTCTCTCCAATACGCATGCATAATCTTTACCCCTCTAAAGTCCAACTAAAGCTGCTCTCCGACATGCACTGAAGTCCCGACAATTTCCTGAACTTTTCCACAGGGATTGTATATGAGAACGCTAATGTCCACAAATGTTGATGCACACATTTGCCGGAACTTTTCCTACTAGCACCCGAGTAAAATTTCTAGAAAATGTCCAAGTGAGGCCATGTCAGAATACAGCCGGAGAATTCACAGCGAGCAAGTTGGCGTGTTGATGACTGTAAACAAAGTTATCATCGTGTCTGGCCTCCTGCGTGCTCTACAGACGCCGTACAATTTTCCGTAGCTTATCTTGTAGTTGTGCACGCATCTATCTCCTGCTGCGTTCGTCACATGTGAACGGCAAAGTCTGGAAAACGTGAAGGCGCAATGCTCCAGATATTTCACAGAGATCATGTCTGTTTAATCGACAGAGAAACTGGTCGTTAGGGAACATCCCTTTCACAAGCACTTCTGCCTTTAGACACGGTCCAAAAACATGATGTGCAACCTTACTTTGAGCATACTCCAGTTACCTTATTGGCTCCAAACTGCACCCTGGCTTTTCCTTTGACCAGCGTTGCATTTATCTGCATAATAACAGATTCTATGGAATAGGCACTGCTCCAGCCCTGAAAAACACAAAAACACAAAAAATTAATCCACATCCTTTGTTTGTTTTTTCTGAGCGAAGGAAAATCATGTCTTAAGACATAAGATGTTATATGATGAAAAAAATCGAAGACCTGTTTTGTGAGAAGTTCCATGCACAAGGCCCCTCCTCCTAGAACATAACTGTAATACAAAAAAAATAAAAAACAAGTATTAGAAATGGCTATTAAACATTTTAAACGAAACATCTATGATAGGCCAAGAAAGAGTTCACTCGACTTTTTGCAAATTTGTTGTGCTTCAAATTGATTTCACAATGTCTTTGTTTGCCAGGAGATAAACTTTTTGTCCAAACTCTATTTGAAAATTGAGCACACAGCAAAATGTGGACCGAGTGGAAACTTTCTGCAGTGACATGTAGGAATCACAACACACTCACCCTCCGGAGAGCACGGGTGAGACAACCCGTACAAAAGGTGGATCAAAAGGAAAATTATCCTGTCACACGGAGAAAGAGAAAAAATTAGTCTCAACTCTGGGGAAAACTCTTTTCCCCAAAAAGCATTTGACAAACATAATGAGAGGACTCACTTTATAAGAGAAATTGAGCAGAATGTAGTCCACTCCCTCCTTTTCTTTTAAGACCTGCAAGTCACTATGCAATGGACTATCTGGGTCTACCCTGTAATGGGGGGGGGGGCAAGTCAAATCTAACAGAACACACAATATTTGGCAAGATAAAAAATGATTAGGAGCGACTGAATGTGAGAACTTACGTCCTTAACTTGACATGCCATTCATAAAGGCTGTCGCCGACTAGTTCGACTGAATAAATACCTGTGAAGAAAAAAGGAGAACTTAAATTTAATCTGCTGGTGAGACTAAAACAAAACAAACAAAGAGGAAATTTGTGCCAGTAGTCACCTGTCTTGTAACTCTGTGATCTGTAGATCTCCCTGAGTTCCTTCATTAGGCGGTCTGAGGCTTGCACTGAGCCAGAGACTGCACCCTGCAACACAGATCACACAGATTTATCACCCAGATGAAAGATGCCTGGACAAATGGGAAGATATGGTACACTGCAACGTGGAGAAGTGGCCGGGCCGCCATCATAGCCTGAGGGGAAAGTCTTACTTCTACTTTAAGTCAATAAACAATGTCACATTTGAACATTTCCAACACCTGAAAAGGACAACCAACTGTCCTTGAGTGAGGAAAGATGGATCACTTAACTTTAGAAGATAAGTCTCTCATAAGCAAGTAAGAGAAACTTCTGATTATGGAGCTTAGATGCTGTTGCAGTGACGAAACCAGTGACTTCAAGATGTTTTATCACGTTTGCCTTTGTAGAAATTCAGCAGTTAGAATGAGTTCCGTTTTACATCAAGTTTGGGTCACCGCTGTGCTACTACTGACAGCCAACACGACACGATCAGAATAGAAGAGTTTATGATTCTGGCTCTCATCTTTTCATCATCTTCACAACCAATGAGGCCGTGTTTAGAGTGAAAACACTGTTGCGTTGGAGATGATGGAAACTGCAGCTGCCAAAGCTGACAGCCCAAACTTTTATTTTGTAAGGTTTTATCATTCTTTTTCTTGCTGCTGCCCTCTGTAGCAGCAGCCACATTGGTTTTAATGAACAGTGACTCTGTGATTTGTTAAAATGCTTCTGTTAGTGTGAACATGCAGAAACTGATTTGAGTTTGTCACATGGAATGAAAGTGAAGAATTGATGTATTTATGTACTTAGCAGGTATGTATAAGCTCTTAGTCTTCTCTACTCTCCTACCGTCACCAAACTCAATAAAGAAAATCATGACGTGAATGAGCGCTTACATTCAAGTGATCCTGCCTCTGGTTTTTACGAATCTTCTCCAGGATGGCCAGATTCTCTTTTTCTATCCCATCATCTTCTGACTTTTTTCCCTCTACTGGCTCCTCCTCTTTCATGTCATAATGGTCCAGGTCTTGGTCCAGGTCAATGTCCTGCTGTCACAGTGTATTAATTGTGTTTAAAAAGAGTGTTTGAAACAAATCCGATCACCAAGCTATACATGACATTAGTCCACTGCACATTCAGTACTACATATAGACACCTCTCCCATTTCTTCCTCCTCTTCCTCTTCAGATGTCACCTCATCCGATGGCCCATTCTGCAGTGAGGAGAAAACATTGTGGGTTGATCGTTTTTAAATGCAACCAAAAGACAGAGGATTTTCATGCTTCTTTTTTTTGTGCCTACCTTTCGCTCTTGTGTAATCGGACCGGCAGGCAGAGGCTGGTCGAGCATTTCTACATCTGGATGTTGTGGCAGGTTGTAAAGCCGACAGAGATCACAAATGAGCCGCTTCAGCTGCTGAAGGAGCTGCGGGTGAAAACAAACCGAGGAACGTCAATAATGAAAACCAACCTGCCAAAAGAGTTTTTCTCCCAAATCTCCCCTTATCCGGTGCACCTGTTCATTCGCATGCAATCCAATGCAGCCGTCCTACCACAAAATCTGACTTTACACCTGATAGAGTAGGTTTTTGTTGACACTATCGTAGAAAAGGGAATTAAATTGTATGTCTGAAGTAGTGATGTGCTTGTGCAGTATGGTCAGAGGTGTTTGGAATATTCTGCCCCCTCATGTATGAAAACAGACAGAAAAAATGTTTTAACACCTCTTCATATAATGTAGCCCTACACAACACCAACCACTAACTATAACCTAATAATAAACATGAAACTGGATTTACACATTTCCAAAAATATCTCCAAAAATTGAGGTTAGACAAAAAATAAATAATAATAATTCAAAAAAAGTTAGAAAGTGGAAATTTGGGACATGTGCAAAAGTAAGTCAATAAGTAACTGTTTGCCAACTGTGAAGCATGTGGGTGGAAATATTGGAAATCCTTTGGGGGTTGTGTAGCAGCCAGTGCCACAGAAACACTGCATGGATAAGAATGAGGAATGGATTGCACTAAATGCCAGAAAATTCTGGATGCCGATGTCCTGCTGTCAGTCAAAGAACTGAAAGTGAAAAGTGGCTGTCTTTCTACAAAGGCCGAATCTCTGCGTAGATATGACACACGCTGTGTGCGGGCGACCGATAGCAGAGCAGTGAGGCCACGCACCACATTGGGAACAACAGCGGGAATGTTAACTGCATGCCAACTCTCTCCCCCTAAATGTCCTGTCTCTTATCAAATAAATCACAATGATAAAAAAAAAAACTCTGTATGTGTAAAAAGAGCCTAAAAATATTTGGTTGCGCTCGTACCTGTTAAAGGCGACAATGAGTGTATGCAACAATCATGATGTGCCTTTGTAAAGCTGGATCCACGAATGTCAACTTACCAATGTGCTGCCTTTCCTCACATCCTCTAAGCGCTCCAACACTTCAGCCAGACTAGGATCATCAGAGTCAACAAACCATATCGGGGGTGTTGAGGGATAGGATTCCTGCAACAGAGGCAACAATGGGACATTGGAAATTTAGCCAGTCATGCTGCTGTGTTGAGCTTTATCGTCGACAGATTCTTGTATATTGACGCCGCATGTTTTAATGAAACCAAAAAATTTTCCCAGGGAAACCTCATCCACTTTAAATGCCAAAATGATTTGTCTACTGCCAGATGCAGAGCTGCACGAGCATCTCCAGCACTGGAGGACAAGTGGCTGAGTGATGCGCTTAACCGTCAATTAGATCTTAATACAGTTGTTCAATCATGTGTGGACTAAAGACTCAGAAGGCAAATCTGAATCATAAAGCAGATAGCCCTTCATCCAGGAAACTACGGTATAGTGGGGTAAGAAGTACAGCTACACTGTTGTGGGGTCTAGCCAGCAAGCTACTGCTGTGTAACGTACTGGTTATATTTTCTGCGGCAAAGATCCTATTTCCAATTTCCAGACAGGAAAATGCAGCACTTTTGTGTACAGTGATGTTTGGGTGTAAAGTTACAAATTAATAGGTTTTATGTTGCCTTCATGTTACCTGGGATGGATGGTTGCATCTATTTATTGGCCGATAAATTGTCCAGGAAATCATTGCGACAAACCACATTAATTGCAAGTCTACGTAGAGTCAATGTTCATCTATGGTACGACAGGTTGATTGCATAATTATTGTGACAGGCCTAATCCCTGCTTTGTTGCTTTTAAGATACTTTAGAACAGAATAAACCTACTAAAATTTGCATTCTGATTCTAGCCCCATGTAACCGAGGTGACATGATTAGGTCGGTCCGTCATTTGCCTGTTCCTGCTCCGGCGTTTTGAGTATTATTTCTGTTTTGTATCATAACAAACTGAACATCTCTGGGATTTGGACTGTCGGCCAGACAATCTAACACCTTTCTGACATTCTGTAGACCAAACAAATAATTAAGGAAATGATTAGCAGATGAACCAACAACGAGAACGTGTGTTTGTGGCAGCACTAATCCACATCTTTTCAGGATCTAGCACCAACCATCATCTTAATTCAAAGAAACTCACACGGATCGTGTCCCACACAGACTGATCTTCGTCGCATGTGTGTGTGCGTGTGTGTGTGCGTGTGTCTAACTGAGGCCCCTGTTCTTAATCCTGGTTCTCTCTTGTTCTGCCCGTTCCTACAGCTGGATTTGCTGAATTGTGTTGAGCCGGTGCAGACCTAGTAACTACACCGTATCCAGTTAATCTCAGGTGGGTGGACCGGGGCGAGAGATGAAAACCACCTTTCTAACTTCTCATCTTCCAGCGAGAGGACCGCTGATGCTGAAAGCTCTGTGGCCGACCCGACGGGGATGCAGACCGTCAACATGACACGGCTTTGAAAACATTTTTCATGAGCCTTGTCTGTGTCCTCCAATAAATGAGCATAAGTGAGAGTGTGTGTGTTCAGAGAGAGAGAGAGAGGATGTGGTCAGGGTGTTGAGAACGTGCCTGAATCACAGAATGACTGGCGCCATGATAACAGTGAGCACTGGTTGTTGGTGACAGGACCTGCACATTTGTTTTGCACATGTTTGAAGATGCGTCACTAACAGTGAACACAACCTGATCCCACGAGCTGGAGTGGAGCGGCATCAAAAAACAACTAGGCCCATCTGATGCTTCGTACGTCCACAAAATCAGCTCGGTTCGCGCTATGGAAAATAAATAAAATGACTCATACGTACTTAATCAAAGTGCCGTCTAATTCACATGCACAATACACCGCCCTCTGCGTGCTGCTGGTGTCCGGAGAGAACGGAGAAAACAAGCGTCGCCACTTTGAGACATGGCAGCAAGTTCGCCACATGGATGCGTCTATTTACTGGACAGGCAGCGAACACAGGGGCACTTTGCATTCCAGCGAACGGCGTCTGTTTACGGTTCGGACTGCGAGCGGGACGTCCGGCGGCGCGACGCTGATCCCGGACACGAGGACGAGCGAACAGCAGGAGCGAGAGTGGCCCCTGCGCTTTGAAACAAAAACCACGCGGAGATCGAACCCGCCGACGTCCAGCGGCCGCAAAGTTTAGAAGCCGCAGTGCTGCAGAAGTGCGGCGCAGTTGGTCGTGCTAACCGGGCGAGCTAGCGGCGCTCAGCGCGGAGGCTAGCGGGGGCTAGCGGGGGCTAGCGCTACCGATCGCCGTTCTGTCGTTTTAATTCCCCGCGGCAGATTCAACACGAGACGCTGAGGGGGCTGGTTTTAAATCGAATCGCGAGGGCTGCTCGCACACTCGGGTGCAAATGTAAAAGCGAGCACTTTTATTCGGAGTTGATCGGCGAACACGGAGGCTTCCTGCGGAACGGCTGGGTTTCAGTCGATAGTCGGGGTCCGGCGGTGCTGGCTGGCCCCGGACTCACCGTGATGTTGCAGTGGATGATCAGCGGCTTCTCGCCCGTCACGTTGAACTGGCAGCTCAGCTCGTCGGGTTTCCAGTCGATGATTCTGAACCGCTCGTGGTTTGGGTCGAAGATGGACTCGAGAAACTTCAGTTCGGCCTTCAGCCCCGACACCGACATCTTCTGCTCATCTCAAAGCGCCAGGCCGCTGGCGGAGGGGGGAGGTCGGGGCGGAGTGCGACCGCGCAGTGGAGTCGCTCGACGGATCTCGCCTGTTAGCGTGAGAACAACAACAAAGGGCTGGAGGCGCTGACGCACCGAGCTCGAGGTCTCCGTCATGACACAACACAACTCCAGTGTGACTGGAATGAACCAAATGGTCCTTCTTTCAAAAAAAATAATACAATTGTTATGACATTATATGTTCAGTTCGCCACTAAAACCCATGGTGCTCAAAAGCTTTCTGACAGGAAGTCAAGGTTTAAGTTTCATACTGTAAATATGTGGATATAGTCTAATATATATATATGTGTATATATATATATATATATATATACACACATATATATATATATATATATATATATATATATATATATATATATATATATATATGTGTGTGTGTATATATATATATATATATATATACACACATATATAATATTTGAGCAAGCAATAATTTGACAAAGGTAAGAAAATGAAAAGTTGGGTTACCAATCACCCCAGGGGCCCACAAGACCTCCATGGGCCCCAAAGTGCTTTCAAAAAAAGTGGGTCCTGGATAAATTTGCAATCTCGTAGCCCTGTGTCAGAATCTTCCTTTAATCTTTCAATTGATTGTATGTTCACAGATTTTTTTATGGCCCAATAAAGATGTGTATCATCAGGTGACCACAAACTAATGGACATTACCTGCAGGTAATATTTCAGTGAAGGAGAATTGGTCTGGGTCTCTGCGTCATCTATCAACAGCATAAATTTGCACTGCAGCCTCCAAATAAAATACGATCGGGTTTTATATAGGCAAAATAATCTGTGCGGTAGTCATTATCAAAAAAAACACACGCACACATTTTGGGACTGCTCAAAAATACAGACCTTTTGAAAAAAATGTCAAAGACGAAATTGAGAAAATCCTGGAAACAGATATTCCTCAATCTCGCTGTTATTATTCTTATTGGACCTATCACCTGAACACCCGCTTACCACAGACCTAGTGCCTAGTGACCTCAAACTTCCGCCTCTTTGCATTCAAGGACAGTTTCTAACAAGGATTACTATTTCATTTTATGTTAGAAAAAAATCTTTTTGCCGTTACAGTGTGGTTATCATGGCTCTCTGCTTTTAGGAAATTGAAGTCACATATCCATCACAGCAGCAATTGTATTAAAAAAATGGCCTGGTTAAATCAATCTGTTCAGGTTAGTGCTATTCAAAGAGCCATTCAAAGTTGTGTGCACTGACTTGACACTAGATGGCACAACACAACAGATGAATCGGTTCTACCAACAAAACACAACAGGATGTGGCAATCATGAGCAGTGCATTCATTATACAACAGGGCACTTATCTGCACAACAATACACCTGTTGTAAAGAAATTGCGCAACATAGCTGTGTTGCATGTTATGTGCTGGATACTTTGAAGGACAGACAAAGTGCACTCAGCACTCAGTAGGTGAAGGGAAACATTTGAGTTGGATTTTCTATCCTGTACCAGTGGATTTGGGTGAGTGTTATTGTTACTTATGACATGTTGAGTTTCTATAATATACATTGAAATTGTGTTTGGGGAGCTCTTCTGTTAACATTTAGATCACTGAATGTGACTAGTTAACATAAGGTTTGCACTGAGGTACCAATTGATCAGTGGTGGATAAGTATTCAGATATTTTACTTAAGTTAAAATATCAATAAGACAATTTAAAGAACCCTATTTACGAGCTAAAATCATTCATTCATTCTTACGTACTCTTCCTGAAGTAAATGCACTTAAGGTAGTAAAAGTTAAAGCACTCGTTCTCCAGTGAAATCGCCCCTCACAACCACTGGTTTAATCTTTACACAGTGTATTGCATTTTATAAGCATATTATACATTTTTTTGTGTAAAATTTTATTATGCAATGTAGTCACTGTCACTGTCTTTTCAAATAAATAGTACAATGAACTTTTACATAATTACAGTGTTTGAGTAAATGTACTTATTTATCTTCTGCCACTAAAATGTCATGTTATAGTGTCTGTAAACACAGAAACAGGCAAAGCGGATAGGCACTACTATTTTACTCCCTTGTTTTTCAGGTCAGAGGAACTTCAACATGAAGGCCCCTCCGTTATCTCTACTCACCCTTACTCTACTGTTGAATCAACTATCCAGTGCATCCGGGGGGAAAATACTGGTGTTCCCATTGGATGGAAGCCACTGGGTAAACATGAAAGTGCTCATAGAGGAACTGCACGCCAAAGGCCATGAGATCAGTGTGATTCGGGCGTCAGACAGCTGGTACATTAGTGAAAAGTCTCCTTCCTACACCTCCATCACACTTCCAAGCACAGGTGGCTTTGAAGAAAACTTTGAAGCCTTTTTGGCTCCACAGCTGCAGGTCCGGCTTCAGAGTAAGCCTACATCTTTTTGGTCATACTTTTGGATGCATGTTCAGCTGCAGCGGCTGGTCGTGGACCAGTTCTCTCAATTCCACAAGAGAATGAGTGAAATAATCATTCCGATATTTGAAGATGAGAATCTGATGCGTTCCCTACACGATGCCAAATATGATGTGGTTCTGACTGACCCTGGCATTGGCGGAGGGGCCATACTGGCACGCCGGCTCCAAGTTCCTCTTATTTTCAATGTCAGATGGACCATTCAAGGTGAAGCTCATCTTCTCATTGCTCCTTCGCCTCTGTCATACATTCCTTTTACTGCCACAGAGCTGACAGATAAGATGACTTTCCCCCAAAGAATCAAGAATGTTTTAAGTTATATCCTTGGGACATACACACTATCAAGGATCACAGAACCTTACTACAAACCTTTGGTTAGGAAGTACTTTGGTCCCGATGTGGATTACTCAACATTTTTCCTGGATGCTGATATATGGCTCATGAGGAATGATTTTATCTTTGAATTTCCACGTCCTACAATGCCAAATATAGTCTACATGGGTGGATTTCAGTGCAAGCCCCCAAAGCCGCTGCCCGAGGACCTGGAGCAGTTCGTCCAGAGCTCTGGAGATCATGGGGTCATTATAATGACCTTAGGAACACTAGTCGGGAAGCTTCCCCAAGATGTTGCAGAGGAGATTGCTGCAGCCTTTGCTCAGCTGCCCCAGAAGGTTGTATGGAGGTACATGGGACAAAGGCCAGCCAGCCTGGGCAACAACACATTACTGGTAGACTGGTTGCCACAGAATGACCTTTTAGGGCATCCCAAAACCAGAGTGTTTATTTGTCATGGAGGCACCAATGGAGTTCAAGAAGCAATTTACCACGGGGTTCCTATTGTCGGACTTCCCTTATTCTTTGATCAGCCAGATAACATCTCCAGAATCAGAGCAAAGGGAGGAGCTGTGGTCGTGGATATTGCGGTGCTCGATAGGCACATATTTGCAGATGCACTGATGACAGTTCTGTACAATTCCTCTTACAGGGAAAACATGCAGAGACTCTCAAGACTTCACAGAGATCAGCCCATGAAACCACTGGACCGGGCAGTGTTTTGGATAGAATATGTTATTAGGCATAAAGGAGCAAGACATCTGCAGTCACCGTCCTACAAAATGTCCTGGTTTGTTTACAACTCCGTGGATGTCATTGCTGCTTTGTTGACAGTTGTTGTGCTTATAACATTGACCTGCATTTCAATTGTAAGATTACTGTGGAGAATGATTTTTGTTGGGAAAAAGGTTAAAAATGAATGAATGCATGAATGAATGATGTGTGAAATCCAAGCATTTCCAGATATTAACCCAGAAAATCTTTGTATGCAGTGTTGGAAATCAGTGTACATTGGGACATTTTTGTTCATAAGGATTAATAAAATATCATGATTAAAGAGAACTTCACTGATTTAGCTTTACTCTCCTATAGCATTTATTCAGGATGGACAGTCTCTTCCTTGGGCAAATCTGGAGACTACGTTACCCAAAATGCACCTATGTATGGATATATGCAAGACCTGCAAAGGCTAATGAGTAAAATCAGAGGATAATGCCAATAACCTGAATCGGGCGATAATCTGAATATAGATAAGGTATTTTTATTTAAAATTACTTTTATAACAAAAACCCCAGAGGATGAATAGTTTCTGTGTTCTGTGAGAAATATAATCAAGTATAATCAGTCATGCTTTTGTTCAATATACAAATCTCTCCAACGACTCAAAGACGAGTCTTATGAGATCAGATGAAGGTAAACAGGAAAGAAAAAGATCCATGTCAGGACTCAGGTTGTGTGATTTATTACAACTTAATATGTATTTGCCACCCAAACACAAACATAGAGCAAGAGAAAAACAAAATACTGAGTGACACTGATTAAAAATACATTAGGGGTATCATCCTTTTCTAGCTCTTTTAAATTCCATATTTTTGGGGTACTTACTAATTGGGATCATCCATCAGTTTTTTTTCCAGTGTGACACACATTCACCCTGCCTCTGGAGAGATCTGTCACTGTCTGCTGGCTTCGGACAGTTTTAGTATATTTACTGTAATGTTCAGAATACAATTAAGCAATAACTCTTTTTACTGTTTTGAGTAGATTACAGTTAGTGTGGATGAAGAGAAGAAAAGAAGAGGCCGCCATGCCAAGGATGGGAGAAAGCTGTGAAAAAACTCTGGAGTATATTTAGAAATTTTGTAGCTATAGATCATCAGCAGCAGAAAAGTTGTAAAGGCATGAATGAAAAAAAATGCAACTTTCAAAACCGTTTTGAATGTAAACAATATTCAGTTTCCTTTTCCATTTTACAGAAACAAATCTGTTGCAAAGTAGGATCTGAGCAGTAGATGGCAGCCTCATGCTCTGTCAGGTTTATGAGGCTCCATGACAGATCCCAAACATAGCTTCAGCTTTGCTCATAGAATGATTAATATAGTCCATGTCCTTTAAAAAAACAAAAGAAATGAAAAAAATAGTACCCTGCACAGAAGATTTGAAATATAAGCCTAACCTTTTCAAATGTGTTATCTTACCCTTTGTTGGACATTTGTACAAGTGGTGAAAATGAAATCATCTGAATACATACAGCAAAACAAACAATTTTATATTAAATCTAACTATATTTCTATTTTTCTATATTTACTTCTTTACCAGAACTTCCACCAACTTCTGTCTCATGGCACATAATCAACATTTAGTAATTTCACATGCAAACTATTGTCCCTTTTTTCCTGGTGATATTCAGGATATGATGTGGCAGAAACCTGGTTCCTCATGAATGACTCCAACATCATTCAGGTGTCTGATCGTCCATACAGGAGTGACTTTGCACATCCCAGACACCTGTAGTCATTATTGTGCCGAGGATGAACAGAGTCTTATTTGACGTTCACTTGTGGAAGTTCGACAATGGTACAGTATTCATTACTTACATTTTTGCCTGTGTTATACAACTTACAGTGCTAACATGCCTTACAGTGGGCCTTCACTGAAATTAGCTCCAAAATATGTGTGTGTGTGTGTGTGTGTGTAGATGTGTGGATAAGGAAATGAATTAAGCTACTCTGTTGTAGGTTTGAGCCTGCCATTCCCCTACAATAGTTCAAAGAGGAATAGGATTATCGTCTGTTTAAAGCCTATGCAGGTTCTGTTGAGGTCAGGGCTTAGTCCGCCTGAGACACTGCTTGACCCAAGGCACAATTTAAGGCTCTGAGTGGCGCATTATTTAGCACTGCACACAGTACACATTTGGAGAATCTTTGGTGGAAATTAGCTGAGTCAATGCTGCTCTTTCTGCAAGTTTAATTTGTCATCTGCGGATGGAAACACATTCTAGTGCATAAATGAGAACAGAGATAGGAAGTAGCATTAGTTTTAAACCTGCTGGTTGGGTCACATATGACCTAATAATTCTAAACTAATGCTGGGCTACATGTCTTGTCCTGTCCTTGGACATTGAGTGAGGCGCTGATGTCTGCATATTTTACTTGTCAGGCAACCATCATGTATCACTTTATCAATATAGGTCAGAGGGTAATTGGAAAAAATGCATATGAAGAATACACAGGTAGCAGAAATATCTAATACCATCCTGCCGCAACGCCTGAGAAATACTCATGTCTGATTGGTTGGCAGCAGTGCGGAATGGGCCAAACAAATCACTGCGCTATTAAATCGCAGGTAACCATAGCGACAGAATTAGCTCAGCTGGTTTTAATGTGGCTACATATATTTTCCTGACTGGTATTTCGCTGTTAAATGACTCTGGTCAAAGGGGAAACATGGTGAAGGCTTAGTAGCGTTCGTTGGTCCGTTGTTTTCATATAATTGATTTCTGCTCCACTTTATGACAGGACGTCCACAGGAGCGCTCGCTCGCCTCCACGCTCCTCCGAGGTCTCGCGGGATTTGGGATCACACGGAGGGGCGGGGGTTAGAGCCAAGGTGGTTCGCTCGCCTCGCGCGGAGCAACACAGGTAGCCCGCGGTAGTACATCGAGCCCACCGCTAGGCCGCCGAGCGACGCTCCCCTCCCGGCGTGACGCGGTCGGAGTGTGCGCGAGCCTCGGACGAATCCGCGCGGCGCCGTCACATCCCGCTCGGGTCACCTTAGCGCTCCCCCCCCTTCCCCCCCGCCCGGCCGGCATCTCCATCCACCCCGCGTCTCCGACGGTGGTACCTGGGAAACGAAGAGCCGCGGTCATGTCCTTCGCCGCGGCGATACTCGGGGCGCTGATGCTGCAGTCCGTCTCCTCTCAGAACGGTAGGAAATTAGCCTCTCTGCACGCACGACGCTAATCCCACGGCCGGGCGACAAATGCGGCTGTCGGGGGAGAGGACGTCGCCTGCGTGTCTGACATTGAAGGCGTTTTTTCTTTAATGAACCGTCACAAGACGCCTCTGTTGTCACTGCGGCTGTCCGGCACCTCTCCGGCCGCCAAGCCTCACCGGGTAATCCCCTTAACGTTTCACCGAAGGAAACGGACATCGGTCGAGTGAAGGGCTCTTGTTCCTTTTTTCTTTCCTTGTCCTTTTTGTCCTTTCGCTTTCCGGGCGTTTAAGACGAAGGGTCGATAAATCATGAATGGGCCACGATGTGTGTTCGTCGGGATGGAGTGGGCGCATCGGAGGCCTGTGCGATGTCCCTACAATGTCCTTTGGAGTGTGGGGCAGAATACAGAGTCAGTGAGGAGCAGCTCTGCTCATGAGACAGGTGGACAGGGGAACGGTGTCACACGCACACACACACACACACACACACACACACACACACACGCACAAACGGCATCTGTGAGGATGTGTGTGCCTCAGTAATTCAGCATTCAGTCTCCTGCAGTGAATCACTAAGTTCCTCCTGCAGGGTGAGAGGATTCTCTGCATCACTCCAGATCTCTGTAACAGAAAAAAAAAGAAAGAAAGAAATATATATGTCAAATTTAATTAGATCTAGGACCTTGGAAGTGCAGCTCTGTAAATAGCATTAGTCCATTTTGCTGCATGCCTCTATTTTTAGAGCAGAGATGCTGCACTGGGAACAGTGGCTTTAATGTCTCCTTGCAACGGTGGATCTGTTAACTCTTCGCTGAGATGTACTGCACTGCAGAATGGCATTGATTTTCTCGGCGCACTTCTACTTGTCCAAAGTACTCTGGTGCTCATAAATCTCATCCCCACCAAACAGATCAGTGTGGCTCCATCTTAGCCGAGTATTTGTAAGTGTGTACAGTGCAGGCGCTGGGTGATAATGAGTGAGAATTTATTTATTTATTTGTTTTTGTTTTTTTCCAGCTCGGGCTTTCCCCCGGAGTTGGCCATGTGTAGGAATGCATTATACGTCTCTTCCTATACTGTACACCCACTCCTCACATTTCTTCATCAATCAGCAGATAAAGCTCGGGAAGTCTCGCAATGAAAGATATTCAAACACATAGTTGCCATAGTTGCCAGACATGATGAAATGTTCATCAATATGCAAAGCCACTGTATAGTGTATTCACTTACATCTGTAGACAGTAGGTTTGAAGCCTTTACTGATCTTCAGTTGTGGAGATCTATGAATTTATGCACAGTATATGCAGGACTGTAGAATTGTCCTTTATTAGTTCAGGAAACAACTAATGCTCATCCAATGAAGAATGAAACACATTTTAGTCTTGGAATTAAAAAGCCTGGTCTCTGTGATGTGCAGTAGGCCAACAAATGTCCATTCCAGTCATTTATTGATTTATCCGTTTATCACTTTTTCACTTTGTCCGTTAAATGTTTGGTTCGACGCAATCGACTAGTCAAAAGACTAGCACAATCCCCTAAAGCCTGAGGTGACATCTCCATATCACTCATGATGTTTGACAACAAGTCAAAAGCATACAAAGATATTCAGTTGATCCACACAAGACAAAGAAGACATCCTTACATGAGAGAGGCTGGGACTGCTGAATGCTTGCCAGCTAAGCTTAAAAAACAATTAAGATATTGACTTGATTATCAATACAGATGAATGATTAGTTGATTAGTTGACTAATTGTTTCAGCTCTAATTTACACCACATTAAACATCAATTATATTCCTACTCTTATAAAAGTGGGGACTTTTATGATGTCTCAAATCAGGTCAATTCGAAATGCAGTTTGTGCGAGTGTAACCTATTAATTCAACTCACGCGGCCATTTTAAAAGCACAAGGACGAGACTGCATCACTTGAAATGTCAGTTTTTTACCTGCCAATTTTCACTAGATTTACTTTAACTTTTGGGTGGAAAAAAAAGCCAAACGTTTAGGTATTAAAATGTTAAAACCACACAACAAGCATGTATATTTATGTGTATATGTGTGTGTATATACAGAGAGATAGAGAGAGTCTGTAATCTGCACGGAAAGACTCATGACTACTCGAGGGCATCTATTGTTAGATTGAACTGTTTGACAAATGAACCAGAAATAAGAAACTAATTTAAACCCCAAGTCTTCATATTATTCTATTAATATGCGGAGTGATGAGGTTACAGTTTTATTTTCTGATTTAAGCACCACACTAACCTCTTTCTCAGTCTTCAGTCGCAAGGCTCTGACAGGATGTGGTAGAATGGTGGATTTTGATTGGTCCTCACAAAACATCCGAGTGTCCGATTAGCGAGAAGTACTGTTCTGTACACAGAGGCTTATAAATGATGATGCAGTAAAACTATGATTTTCTCTAGATAGAGCTTTTTATTATGCTAAATACAGTATCTAACTCTAAAAGGCTCTTGTATAAAAATAACACTAAATTAGGAAAAATAATCACCAGCAGCTGTTTTGATAATTATTATTATTAATAATCAAGCTCAAACTCCAACTCTTCTCTGGTTTCATATTCTCCAGTCTGAGCATTTATAGCTTGTGACTGTTCTTTTATAAAGAATATCATCTCCTTCGTTGCTTGGAAATTCTTAGGGGCTTTTAAAAAAAAAAAAATTCTGATATTTTATAGACCCAACAATTAGTAGATAATAACCAAAAAGCAGTCTAATTTATGGTCAAGGGAATTTCAAAGTCTTTTGGTTTTACAGCATACACATAATTTACCATTGCAAATTTTCATCAACAAAACAGACAACCAAAATCACAGAGATTGAATCAAAATTGAAACATGATACAGAAACAAAATACCAAAAGAAATAGAGTGTGTAATAGAGACAATTGAATAAAGTGAAAATTTGTACAATTTGTAATATAGGCAATATGTAATATAAAAAATGTCAAGAAAGACGAGTGACATCACTGAGACATTCAGGGACGGTGTAACTGGCTCAGCACAACACAACTGTCAGAGGTGGCAGGATTATGTCTCACAACATTTCTATGTTAGGAGCTGAGGTGTTCACATTCAGTTTCATGTTGTGTACAAGTAGGTATGTACGTATGTATGTATGCATGTATGTATGTATATATATATGTGCAGGAATCTATACAGGACTTGGCTGTACAGCAGGGTTATGATGTCAGCTGAAAAATAACAAACCCGTCTGTCTTTTGGTGATCTGCCTGGTCTCGTTGTCCGTCTCTTCCTCTACCTACTTTGTTGCCTTCGAGTGCTTCTATGGAAACGGAGGGGGTCTATCACCAATTCGCCCACACGCTCCCTAGAGACCCAGAGCTGCAGCTTCTATAAATCTACTCTCAATCTCATGTGCCCTCTCCCCGGTGCCTATAGACCATACTTATGACTACAGCCCCCCCTCCGCCTCCTCTTCCTCCTCCTCCTCCTCATCCTCTCTGAGCAGCCATGATCAATTGTTTCACTTTTATCGCATTTGCCTCTGAGAGGGGGACATTTCAATTCAGTTACATCAACAGTATCATTTGCCTGGTTATCTGTGTCTCCATTGTTGATTAATAATGTGAACAAATCTTTTCTGAGCACTAATCATCATCATCATACAGACGATATGTAGTGAAAATAATGACAAGGTCACTTGGAGGACTCTCTGACGTGAGCGCTGTGTGAGCTGAGCACAAATTAATACGACGTTATTAATTGAACACAAACCAAGTGAGAGTGGCTGTGCAAGGACGTCCCAGCAGAATTCAATTAAAGCTTCCCAGATATAGCAGTAATGTGGCCTCTGTGGATCTGAGGTCGTCTCTCTCTCTTCCTGTCTCTTCGCTACCCAAAATATTGATGTGACCCACTGTGGACAGCTTGAGGTCGATGTTTGATTTATTGTATTTTAGAAATAGTTACTAGATGAATTGATTAGTTGATGCACAGAAAATGAATCAACAACCATCCTCTTTTATTTTTCAATCAGGATGGCCAAATATTTATCTGCTTTAATCTTCTCAGATTTGCTTATTTTTGTCTGTGGGTTCTTCTCAGAAATTGTAAATGTAATTTTTTTAGGATAAGCACTGAATTGAGATAATGAGTGGGAGACAAATCGATATTGGAAATGATCGTTAGTTGCAACCCTATGTCAATATACCCTATTGCATATTTTACTTTTATGTTATTTCTTCAAAATTTTTAATTAACCTTTCTTTTCATTTGTTATTTTTCTCTTTTCCATTTTATTGCACTTTGTTTGGTCGTTTTGATTATTTCACATGATCTGTTTTTTTTCTTTCCTTTTTTGTTCCCTTTTAATTTACCCTGTTGTTTTTTGCCTTTCCATCCTATACCTGTTTCCCTTTTTCTGCGCTTATCTCTGGACATGTTGTCCTACCTCCACCACCACCACCAACACCACCACCACCACCAGCGGGCTTTGTTAAATCCCCTCTCTCCGAGACTAAGCTCACAGGCGACGTCTTTGAGCTGTACTGTGATGTGGTGGGAAACCCCACCCCAGAGATCCAATGGTGGTACTCTGAGATCAACCGAGCCGATTCCTTCAGGCAGCTGTGGGACGGCGCCCGTAAGCGGCGAGTGTCCATCGGCACGGCCTACGGCACCAACGCTGTGAGCGTGTTGGGTGTCGCTCGTCTCACACTGGACGATGCTGGGACCTACGAGTGCAGAGCCAGCAATGACCCGCGACGCAACGACCTGCACCAAAACCCAGCCACTACCTGGATCCGTGCTCAGGCCACTATAACGGTGCTGCAGAGTGAGTGGTCAGTGTAGAGGACCCCCAACCCACCCCCAACCCCAGCAGCCAAATTGAACAGTTCCTGTGTGATTCAGCCTCCCTCATACCTCCCCAGATGACTGCTAGCTTCCTCCGTAGGCGCCATCCTCCCCTTCAGACCTGGAAAATGAAGAAAAACACAACCATCTCGTACTCATGTTGTCTTTAACAAGCAGAGTTGAGTAGTATTTTGCATTGTGCCCTTCCCTTAGTTCATAACACCCTTTAGCCTGTTGAGCCCAGATTTCCTTCTTTTCCGTTCTGCTTCACTTCTTCACAATCTTATGTAGGCCAAGTTATTTGATGGAGCTGATGGTGTTATGATGTTTGACGTCTTAAAAGGGACGACACTGAGCTGTGATGTATGTATGTGCTGGCCCAAGTGATTGTTTCAGCTTGTGGCTGCTCAGATCGAGAGGTTTGCCAGTGTCCAAACAAGATGTAGATAATCAGGATTAGGCAGAATAAAAACTCTACAATTAAGGTCATTAAGGTTGCTTAAAAGCTAATCCAAGAGAGGATTTTCCGCAGGTTGCATTTCAACAGGATAAAAAAATATCTAATTGTAGAATATTTTCTGTTCATGGATTCCTTCAGAGCTAATATGACCATTGGAACAACTTTGACCAATAGTCCTGAGTTCCTCTTTTATAAATTCTGAATGCAAACACTGTTTAACACAGTTTTACTTCTTTTGTATTGATAATTCAGTTGAGAGACTTCCCTTTCCATCTGAGCGTCTGAAAACGATGCAGAAAACGAATGGATTTCTATTTCAGGAGCGTCGGGTGCCCAGATTAATTCCTCCCACCTCGCAACTCTACTTTACTCCCTCTTCTACATTATATAAAGTGTGGTTGCCTGTCTCTGTCTGAAACGCTTGTTCGCCCACGAGTCCAAGCAAGCATCACCTCTGCCGTAGCTGATCGCCGTCTCTTTTACAGAGCCGTCAATCGCCACCTCCGAACACATCACACTTCCTGTGGAAGGTGACGCTTTCACACTGCAGTGCAACCTGACCACCACCCACAGTCCCCACCAGGAGAGCTACTGGACGAAGAATGGGGAGGAGATCGAGGAAACCCGCAGTCTGAATAAGAACACCGAGTACAGGTAGGAGTCACGGCAAAATCTTATGCAACTTGTGTGCTTGTGCGATTAACACAGACTTTAGCAGTCGACTCTGGGTTCACATGAGGTGTGCTTCTGCTCTGCAGGCTGAACAAACCAAGGGGAGACGACGCTGGAGTGTACATGTGTGTCTACACCTTTGAGATGGCTCCTGCGGCCAATGCCACCATTGAAGTTAAATGTAGGTGTTGATTTGTGAGCTGCAGGCATCTTTGTTAGTTTCAAGGCCACATTAGAGATGTCAACCAATAAAAATGGCCCGTGTGGCCTCAAGCACTAGCAGCCCTGTCATGTGAGGACCTGTGATTTCAAACGGCCCTGCTGGCGGATCTGTGGCAGCCAGCGCCCTTGACACCTCCATCCAACCAATGCCCGGCTCAGTGGTAGCAGATGGTGTGTTGTTTGTCTGATGGCAAAGGATTATGTGTCAACGGTAAAATCTGGTCAGCCTTTTCTGCTGTCGCACACGCATCGCCATGAAGGAAAATTGGATCTCGGAGAGTTTACATTCATTTTAATTTCTATTTACAAAAAAAGATTTACCACCAGTTCATATAACATATAGAATACACAGACAAATGCAGTTTAATGAATCTATGAAATGTTGTGAATGACATTTTTATATGTTCAAATTTCACTCCTGTTCACACAGACACTCATCAGGTGTCCTAACGCATTATCTCCCGATCATAAATAATAGAATATATAATCATTATAAATTATTTAATAAGTAAAAATACAAAACACCCTCAATGTATGATTTATTCTTCTGTTGTGAGTTTAAATCTTTTATATTTCTGTTTAAATGCAAGTTACAAATCCTTTTATTATCCTAATTCTGGAAAGAGCTCTGTGCATCTTACTTATAATGTATATCTTAAATTAATAATAATTGCTATTGTGATTTTAACTGACCACTGTTACACAGCTGTTCAGTGGCTGGAAATGTTAATTCAGCCATGTAGCCATGTGTCACTAGCTTTGTTTACTTAAAAAGATTGATACATTAATAAGAGTATTGCTTATTTTAATTGCCAACTTGAAAATGAAAGGATGAAAAGCATGATATTTCAATGCAACCCATTCATTTTTTTCATGCTTATCACATGACTACACTGGGATGAATAACTGCACTTAGAGAACCTTTAACACTTCTTGGACTTTTATAACAAATAATCTCCGATGTTTTCTTTGTTTCAGCTGCTCCTGACATTACAGGCCACAAGCGTAGTGAGAATAAGAACGAGGGCCAGCTTGCTATACTATACTGTAAGTCTGTGGGCTATCCTCACCCTGTCTGGACCTGGCGGAAGTTCGAGAATGGCGCTTTGAGGGTATGTGACATGACGTATACATTATATAATTGGATTACCTTGATTGTTGATAATGTTCACAAATCCACAGGTGCTGAAGCTTGTTTCATTGGGATGCAATAATATCTCAATCCACAGAGAAATTCAATTTAGTTTTGTTGCCTTTTTAAATTCCAAACCTGAACCAACAGAGCTGTATATTTAATATTATTATGATATGTGCTGAGATCACATATCACTATATCTGCACAAACCCACCTTGGAAGAAGTCCATGTCTCGTCTACTAACAGGAGGTAAACACGTTGCGTGAGCTGAAGGTTGAGAGGTTAAAATCCACTTAGGCTCAAGCAAACATTTCCTCTAACTGCACAACAGTGTCTTATTTTTCTAGTCTTAAGGATTCTCTGCAATACCACACTTCCACGGACTTACTGTAGATATTCTTGCCCAGGAATCTTGAAAATATTTTTTTTTATATGAAATTGCATCAAATGGAAAATCTTATGTTTAAGTATTGTACATCATTTCATAATAACTATGAAGAATTTACAAGTACTTTATATGAAAAAAAACAATTTTATAAATGCAGGTAAATAAAGGCAGAGAGAATGAAATAGAATAGAATACTCAACAATTAAGTAAAAAGAGAAAACTAAGTAATAGCAAAACAACAAACAAATAAAACAGATCAAATATACTGGAACTGGAAAAATGATTACCGTAGTTTTTCATTTTACAGATTATACACAATAAAATGTTTATATTTATTTTTATTTAAAGCCTTAAAAGTAAAAGCCACTCTGTCCATCTCCCCGATAGGAAATCGACAACTCAACCGGACGCTTCTTCATCAGCAGCAGAGACAACTACACAGAGCTCCAGATTACTAACCTGGATATTAGTTTAGATCCAGGCGAGTACCACTGCAACGCCACAAACATGATCAGCAGCCGCGACGAGAAGTCTGTGCTGAGGGTCCGCAGCCACTTGGCGCCCTTGTGGCCTCTCCTGGGGGTTTTGGCCGAGATCATCATCCTGGTCATCATCATCGTTGTTTATGAGAAGCGTAAGAAGCCAGATGATTTACAGGATGGTGAGTCACCAGGAATGCTGGTTTGGATTTTGTTATTATTCCACTGTTTATAATATGTTGGAGCAGAAACACAATTAAATGTGCAATTTTTACTTTTCTTTTTATTTCTTATTGTGATGTCTGCTTTATTCATTACTTTTCGCAAGAGACACCAACAAGAGTCACCCGTGCCTGCATTCAATAATTCAGTCTGGCAAGGTTGACCCAATAGGCAGACACTGTTGCAGGAGGTCGCACCTTGTCAGGACAATTCCATCCATTTAATATTCATGAGAAATATGATACTGCAGTGTTGTGAAGGTGGAAAGTTTCAATTATTAACAGCTTTCCAAGGACCTTGTTCTGTCCCCAAGCTGCTGCAAGCTTAACCATGACACATCAATTAGCTAAACAACATGCATATGCCATCCAAAGATATTTTTTTTAAATACTACTGAGTACTTAAATTTTAAGAGACTAGCTATATCATAAATTATGCATTAGTGTTATATATATGGAACATTTTCCTCTCAAACTGAATTTTGATGTTGTTACATGCTGATTAGACGCAACATGCAGTGAATGACTGACAGGTCTCTGTCACACTGCACAGGAATTTATCGCCCTTATGGTTCATTACATGGTCAGAAATGGACTCAACTGCAGAACTTATAGTGTCTCAGTCACATTGATGAGGATTATACCCTCACAAAATGAATGTAGACGTCCGTGAATGACATGCATCAGAATTACTCGACAAGTGAATAATTCATATATTGACATTTCTTTAAATTAGGTTAGCGTGGTTGCTGAATACTTTAACAGATTGTTGTAATATGTCCCACCCTCCCCTTCTGCCAAATTGCATAACCTAAATCATGTATGTGGTAAGTGTGAGACTTTGCATGCATCGTGGGTTTCAATCAGCATTCAGCCTCGTCTCTCTCCAGTCCACAGCACAGGACAACGTTCTGTTTAGCTTCCTCCATCTTCAGCATTAGTGTTAAGTGCAGTTTTATTTTTTTCAGTTTTAAAGTTTTTCCTTTTAAACAAACACCCATATTTTTGCAACAAAGTCAAAATGACTACAACAGTGAAATGGCATGCGAGTGATTGTGAACAATTGGAGGGATTTTTGTTCATCAGTCATTTCTCCCGTCACTTTGAATTATTACACACAGTAAAGCTTCTCATTAATCTCTTTGAGTGAACAGATGTTCTTTGTGAGTGCTGCTTGTCTGTGCATGACAACAGTATTTTTCTCCTTAATTTGATTTTTTTCCCCTGAATGCATTTGTTCTCACTTGCACATGCGTGTCAGTGTGTTGTCGTGCTGGATTTTGTTTGTGAATGACCTCATGGGGAGGGTTTTGGCTGCAGCATGAAGGTGCATTGTTTACTATTTTGTTACTTCATCTAGGGCTGCATTTTCATTCCATAACGCAGTCTGCACATACTGTACAGCACAGCTAGAACAGAAATGCTCAAAAGGCTCAGTACTAAATGCAGCATGTGTTAGTAACAGCTACTGTTAATTCCTCCTGTTGAAAAATCCCCAAACGCTTTGTCACTTCATCCACTTGTACAACGTCCTTTGCGATCATTTTCTCTTTTGGTCCTCATTTCTCCATTTCTTCCCTTGTTGCCTCAGATGATGACCCAGCTGGACCAGTGTAAGTATAAACCTTATACCCTCACTACCTTTTCTCTGTTTAGCCTGGTAAATTGATGTGTGTTTTGTTGTAGCTTGCCATCATGTATCTACTGCCGACTGCTTGCGTAGAGCTCAGAATCTGGGTACAACCCGACTCTGCGTCACAAGCAACTTGGAGAATCATGTGTTGGTGCCCTGCTGTTTTCAAAGTAAAACACAGGGAAATATTTTCCAGTCAGTCAAGGATACTTTTTGAGTTATCCTTGAATTGTTCTGATTAGAAAAACCATGATGCTCCAAGACACTTCTCCCTATCTAGCATTTATGAGCAGTATGTAAATGTGTTTTAAACAGTATATATACAGTTTATTAGCATACTGTTGTTTCCAAGTTGATAAGTGCTTATTTATGTATTTGTCAACAATTATAACTCCTCCTGAGGGAACTCGGAAGGGTTTTTGCGTATAAACACATAATGAATATTGTAAAAACGGTGGTAAAAAATATAAAATGTCCTCACAGAAGAAGAGAAAAATTGTTGACACATGCGTAAATAATTAAACACAATAAACAGCTTCTCCTAGAAATAATAATAAGAATTGTTATGTGTGTGAAAAATAGAATTTGTTTTTGTGTAGTCCGCTGTTTAATGTACATTAAAGTATTTTTTTTATCACTGATCAAAGGGTTATTCCATTGATAACTCTAATAATGTTGTCAGAGTTGCGAGGGTGGAGTGCCCCTTTAATCTAAACTAATATCTAAAATCTAATTAATATTTGGTCTATAAAATGTCTGACATTATGTTAAATTCTCATCACAACCTGGCGGACATTTTTTTTAATCAACAACCAAAAGTATCTAATTAATAATGGGGTGACAGAATTTTTAAAAAGTTTTTATTGAAACATTAACTGCAATGATTAAACAGTTATTCGAACTAGAATCAAACCACGTTCTGTCAATCAGTTGCCTGACTTCTGTTACAGTTTCAGCACTGGTACATTTCAGTGTGATGTGTTAACTGACTGTCATTTGCTTCCCGCTGAAGGAAAACTAATTCAACCAACAACCACAAAGACAAGAACCTTCGCCAGAGGAATACAAACTGAACAGCCTGTCTGTTGAGTAAGTATTCAATTATTAAGAGGAAGCTGCATGATAAATGTATGTTACCAGCCTGTGGCCACAAATCACAAGATGATCGACTATGAAACTGTCAGTGAAAACTCTTGGAAACCAAAATAAGGGCTAATGGGTTGATATTTTTTTGTTTGTTTTATTTACAGGTTTCATTACACATGTATTGACCATATGAAGGTAATCAAGAAGAGAATCCATACCAGTTGATCACAGGATGTATCTTCCATTGAACGTATGGTTGTGGAGGAGTTAAATGAGGCATGCCTTATGATTGTGTGAGATGAGGAGGTGCATTATAGGATTGTTAACATTATAATCACCGTTGCTGCATGCAGGTATTGACGTTTATGTTTTTTTCTCCCTCTCATCCACTAATTTTGAATTTTCACTACTTCTAAAGTAATGCATGCAAGATGTTGACCTTCTGTTTGATACAGAAAGGGCTTTTTTTGTTTGTGTCTCTGAGAGTGGCTTCATGTAGATAATCTGTACTGTGTTCTAGAGGAAAAACAAAACTCGGCAATGTAAAAGCAAATGCCACAGTAATCTGGTATGACAGTTGTGTACAGTTTTATCATCCCACCTCATACCATTTTCTAAGTTTCATTTAATTTTCCAAGTTTTATCAGACAATATGTATGACATTTTAAGGGCTTTGCAATGTCCCTATAAATTTGGTTAAGGTTTACTTTGCTGTATGTATGTACTGTATGTTTTAAATCACTATAACTGTGTATCAAATCATTAATATAAAGACTATTCATATTATATGATGCACTTAAATGTTGACAATAATGAAAAACTATATAAACTTTAGGAAATCTGTTATAATCATTCTAACATATTGTTTTGTAACTATGTGTATTGTACAGCATGGCTATTATCCTATGCAATTATTATCCATATCGATATATTGAAAATCATCGCAGCTTTTGATTTCTCTGTGACAAAGCTTTAAACTAGTAGGATCACCATATTGCGTTGACGGCATACTACAGCTGCATGAATTATCCACAGCCGACGTGGGAGGAGGCGAGCGAAGGCCCACGTCAAGACTGACACGTGAAGCAATTCTAAAATCTCTGAGTCATTTTTAAGAATAAATATCTCGAAAAGGACAATGTGTCGGTCCAGTTGGATTTCTTTGTGAAACACATTCAGGCTCTTCCATGGGAATGCAGAAGAAGGTGAAGGCATGTGGGAACAGCGCCATCTAGTGAGACTTTGAGTGACCCACAGCAGACACACTTAACATAGTAAGGTTAGAAACGTAAATTATCAATATTTAAAGAAAACAATTATATTGTTACATCAAACAAAGCTAAGCTCATTTCAACAAAGGTAAGCCAGACCTGATAACCTATAAATGTGTCGAATCGTATCAAAATGTTATTGCCAAACTTATTAACAAATGTTATCCTGCGATTCATTATTGATAGAGAAAATTTTGTGAACTTGTCTTTGTCAATTTCCAGTAAATTTTTTGATCGTCACTTTCAGAACTAATAATCACGAGATCAGAAGACAAAATGACCAAGTGTTTGATTATTTAACTGACCAAATTAAGTTATTTATGCTTATCCACTTATGCTTTCCAGTACACACAAAGAGATTTCTGTCTGTCACGAGGGAAAAAAAGGTAAGACTTTTGAAAAAATTGAAAAAGGTATCCTCAAAGGTTTGTAACAAACCTGAGGAAGAGTGTAAGTCTACATTTACAGACATATTACATGTTGTAAGTTCGGGTAAGTCCAATGTCTTGCTTTTTTATGTCAAACATAAATCAAGGTAAATGGATTTCATAATTCCCCACTAAATTACTTTTCTGGCGTTATAGGCAAGGCTGAAATAGAAGAAAATGGGCCCATTTACAAATTGATGTGATGTCAATAAACATTGAAATTCAAGTGGAACATAAGGGGAAGGTCCTTTTTTATTACTTTGTTGTAATTTACATTATTTATTTTCCCCTCATGAATGAAAGACCAAGGGTGACAGAAATCAACGAAGTTGTGAACTAGGAGTAAAAATTAAACTGTCAAAATAAAAGTGAAATGTGTGAGAACTTTATAGTGAAGAGAACAAGGCACTTTTCTTTTGATCCAAGAGCTCAAAACTTAACAGTTTTAATTGCAAGTCTACGAAACATTTATGTGACATGATGAACATGAACACACAAACCTGGGCCATATTTCAAACCTCAACGAGTCTCAACACAGGGCAGCGGAGTGGAAGACAAACCAAGTTCAGGTTGAGCCACAACCCTGCCAGGAAAGAGCAGACACAACATCTGACTGAATGATTTATTCGGCATGGATTAATCCTTGATTCAGTTAAAAAAATAATAATGTAAATGTAAATCGATCTGGTAATCTAGTGGTTGGTATTAAACAACAAATTTAGAGAGTCCTTCAACTTCCAGGAAACATTTATAGTTTATTTTTTAAATATTCAAAGAGTAACCTTCCTTTGGATTTATTCAAATTCTTATCTGGTTTATCTTGTTATGTAAATATCCATGTGTCACAACTGAACGAACAGAATAAGATGATTATTATTTTTTGATTAGTGATAACCTAGTCAGTGATGCCCAAGACCACAAACATCATATAAATATAGCGTGTTACTGTGAAATTTGTTCAGGTGAACAGGATTCAATGCCAGCTAATAGTTGTCTGGGGTGTCTATTTGCAGGTATTGGGCTATTTACACCCCTGTGAAATGTCCAATGGCTCCTTAAGCACCTTGTTTACCTTCAAAAGCCATTTTTGGTTGGAAAAACAATGTATAGGATGGCACGAATAGTTGAAGTGCACCTATTGATAAGTGCACCTATTGATAAACACCAAATGCACCTATCACCACAGTGCTGTGTCGACACTTCACACACATTATTCTGCTTTAAGGGGAAAAACGCACTGGCTAATTTGTTTTTCTTTATCCAGTCACAATTGTCTTGGACACAGTGACATGAGAAGTTGTTTGGGTGGAATATTTGCATGTGGGAAGGTGAGCACTGTTATTGAAATTACTTCTTTTTTTTTCACAAACAAAACACCATCAAGAACAGTAAAAAGATGTATGTCGACATTTTCCTGAACTTTATCAGAGTGGCAGTATGTGAGAACGCAAATGTCTGCCAGGCAGAACTAAATATTCTCAATGACAATACAGGAAAAAAATCCGGAAATTCACCTGCTAGCGAGTGGGTGTGCTGATCATTGTCAACAAAAACAGCAAACTCCTGAAAATGTCCGGACCCAATTATGCAGGCATTTTCAGGAGTTCATGTCTGAAAACAGCTTTAATCCTCATCAAAACTTGCCGTTGTCAGTGTGTACGTTGCGTGCTCAGAGCTCGCCCTCCGTTTCCTGTAACATGGGAGATTCTGAAAACGGTAACGAAAGGGGAGTAGAATGCCCCTTGTCGCCCAATGGCAGGCTCATACCCACGGTGGTCTACATCCGATGGGTCAGACAAATCCTCATATAGAATTTATGGTGTGTCACTGAGTGTCAGAAAATATATAGCCAATAATTTGCCGTGAGGAAGAGAAAGTGTGAGCTAAACATAAGCAAGAAACTCATTGGAGCTTAAAGGTCAAGTGTGTAGGATTTAGGGCATCTATGGGCAGAAGTGTAATATGGCAGTTATGTTTTCATAAGTGTATAATCACCTGAAACTAAGAATCATGTTATTTTTTTTAAATTTAGTATCTTATCTTTAGTATCTATAGTAGCCCTGAATGGACAAACCAAACACTCTAGAGATAAGCTTTCACGTTTTGACCTCCCTAGGTTCTCCTATATGCTTTGGAAGGGGAGGGCTGGTGAGGGTATTCATGTTGGTTGCGACTGCTAGAAGCCACCGACTGCTGCACACTGAACCTATAACGCGTGGCCATTTTCTCTCTTCATTAAATTCAGCCAAACTCGCATAGAGCAGTACATCGAAGTTAACGGGGGGAACCAAGATCAAGAGAGTTCATCGTACAAGCTTTTGCTGCCTGCAAACATAATGGAGAGTGATGACTGAGTGTACTAAATAAGGCACAGAGTGTGAAATCCTAATCTGGGCGGTTCATGATAGGGAGACTCCAAACATGAAGGGCCACACCAAGACAGACTGATTTGGGCAGCACACTGTATAGTGATGGGAAAAGCTATAAATAACAAGCGGCAATACAGAAAACGGGATAACCAACGCAGGGATGCATACAGCTCCATAAATAAAAGGCTAATTGCATCGTGTTGTGTCACCAGAATAATATATATGAAATAAATTAAAGTCAAACAAGTTTCTGTTGCACATAGCAGCAGACTGTATATCGAAACACTAGTTGACGGTAGCAGATATCGGCTTGCGGGAAATCTTCGTCTCTGTTAAAGTGACATTTATCTCTGTGTCATAATAAAATATTTTGGCAACAATGCACTGTGCACTTCCCCCTGTCGTTTGGCATCATGCCATATAAAATTGCTGTATGGTTTAAATCAGTTCAGTGGCGCCAGCATTGAATCATACAAACACGATGCATCCAGCCGTCAACAACCTTTACGTCAGAATTCATTTGCCATGTCGGCCTGTGCCAGGAAAGCCTTTCATTGCTTGTCTATATGACTGGAACTGTCTTCTTTAGGGAATAAAAAAAGAAAAAAAAGACGCCAGGTACTTTTCCTCAGAGCTCCTGAGCAAGTTGTCAACACCAGTTTGGAGATACTGTAATCCAGAGGAGAAGAAAGAAGTATGTGCACTAGAGCTCCTACTTCTTATTTTGGCTCCTATAGCGTCAACTAGCGACAGCCTTAGCGTCATGGATAACTCAATGCCAGCAGCCTGACCACTGTCCAGGGCAGAAAAAAGGCCGTAGCCTCTTGAGTTCTGGAGTTCTCTCCACGAAATAAATGCGAGCCCGAGGTTCACTCTTGTTAGGGCCCGAGCGCCTGACGCAATTCCTTTGTGCCCGTAAATTGAGTCATATTTTTTCTGTGTAAATTCGCGACCCGCTGGCCAAGAGAACCACATGGTGAAAGCGAAGCTTGCAAGGGACCAATATAAGCGCATAGATGTTGTCGTTTTTCTGTCGCCAATACACTGTGCCATCAGATTTAGCATCGTAATGACAAGTTCAAGCCAAAATATGGTCTGTTTCTGCTTCTCGCTGCAGGTTCAAGGGCTGATCGGAAGATGTCGGGGTGTAAGACATAGGAAACAATCACGTTCTTTGTCCATTTTAGATATTGCACCCTTGCAGTTAGTTTTTTTCCATGGGCTGATGGATTATGTTGTCTTGCAATCTTTTGTTTTGAAAAATGATTGCGGCAGAGTCGAGTGAACTGCTGTAGCCTGTTGACCTGTATCATAGTATTATATTTATGTATGATATCATATCTCAGAATAACATTTATTCTGTCCTATAAAAGCCATATCTATAGTTCTACATATTTTAACTGTTTTTTTGTTTTTTTTTTAAGCGATGAATCAAGAGTTGCACAACAGCTTTCATCCCTTTTTGTGTAAATGGGAACAGCAGGACTGACCAAAGACTTCAGCAGCTTATGAAAATGAAAGGAAACTCTCAGACTCAATGTCATGTTGTTTTCTGTTGTTTTAATAGCATAAAGTGTTGCAAAGGGCGAGAACCAACGTTTGTAATCTATTACACAGCAGGTGCTTTTGCAGATATTTCATTGGGATGCGAGTAAGCTCCAACAAAAGTGTGCAGCCGATAGATGATATCTATACCAGTATCCGCACTCAATCAGTGGCCCATTGTTTCTGTAATGAACAGACACGTCAACAAACGTGTCTGCACGACACACAACGTCGGCTTCTCTCAGCTACAGTGAACTGTCACCTGCGAGGCTGGGTCGCATCCTTGAATCATCCAGTCCGGTTGTCCTGGCGGGGCGGGGTGAGCGCGTGTGCCATCCCGGCTCCTATGGCAACCCGATGGATCCGCTCCATCGATACTCTCGTTATTAGAAGGCGGGAGGCTGAGGGCTCGGTGATTCCAGTGCTCTTTGGATGTGGCGGCCAGCTGGTGCGTGCGCGTGTGTCATCACCCTGCACTGACAGAGAGCTCCGGGGTTTTTTTTTGGTGTTTTTTTTTAGCGGGGAGGTGGAGATCATGCTTTGTCATTGAGGAGCTCAGCAGCAGCAGCAGCAGCAGCAGCAGCAGCAGCATTCTTCCACTCCGGCACGTCCGACGCTCAGCATGCTGCATCCTGATGCGCTCCCGTCTGCACGCCGTGCGTTCACCTGGATGCGCAGCGCTTCTCCATGACCGTCGGACCGAAGCGGCCACGTCTTGTTGACGCATCTCAATGTTCGCACCGGCGGAGCGACGCACGTCCCAAGTGTCAAATAAGAAACGACCTGTCCTGCGGATGCGCCGTCACCGTTTCGCCCCCGGCGGCACCCCGAGTGCACGAGCTCCATGATTTGTCCCTCCGTCCTCGCGGGCTGTCCTTAGAGCGCACTTGTCCCCCGTCCGCACGATGGAGAGGTTCCAGTCTTCCATGCGCAAACGGCTGTACAGCTTGCCGCAAAACATTGGGCAAAAGGCGTTCGTGACTGACGAAGGAGACGGCGGCGGCAAGGACGCCAAGAGGAAAAGTATCCGGCTAAAACATTTGTCCTCTCCGTCTCCTGCCGGCAGCTGCAGGAGCATCGAGGAGGCCCGGAGCGAGCACTTTGAGAGGGACGTGGTCGTGAAGACCAACTTGAATGGGGACTGTCGCTTGTTCCGGGGCAGCATGTCGTCCATCGCCGGGCGGCACCCCCCCGGGTCCGACGCGGCGGAGCAGCGGCGCCTCATCCCCGAGGCTGACGCCGGAGTGGGCGAGAGTTTCCCCGGCGAGCGCGGCCCCGGGGCCGGCCAGTGCGCAGCGGGGGGTCCGAGCGGCGCGGGCGACCGGGCGTCCGCGCTCGACCCGGCAACTTTCATCAAGTTGGAGGGCGCCGAGCAAATCACAGCCGAGGACGAGCGGCTGTACCAAGCCGGGTTCATGCACCGGCAGTTCGGGGCGATGCTCCAGCCCGGTGTCAACAAGTTCTCCCTGCGGATGCTGGGGAGCGAGCGGGCCGTGGAGCACGAGAGGGAGCGGGTGAAGTCCGCCGGCTTCTGGATAATCCACCCGTACAGTGATTTTAGGTAATTTGATTTTGCACAACAAACTTTGTGTTGCACGAGCTGTTGTGTCTCTTTCAACAACAACAACAACAAAAAAGGAACGAGAAAATGCTGCAGTGATCCTGTCACATCAGGCTTGTGAGGCCGACACATTGGCATTTTCTCACAGTCTGATTTTAAGGAGTCATAAAATGCCATCAAATGTGACATGGTCACTGTAAATTAAACATATGTGATGGTGTTATGATGACACCATAACCAGGAGGGCGAGCCTGTGCAGAATGGGTGTCTTACAAAATGAATGTGCCTCAGTAATCCATACACACCTTCAATGGATAAATGGCTTCAATTATGACAGTCATCATTTTCTGTAGACTTTACTGCACAGGCCATTCTTACAGGGAATTTGAGGCTGCCACAAAGAAGTTGCCTGGCATGCAAAATCCTATTTTAAAAACGAATTATACCAATCATAGTATATTATGTTTGGACCAGACACGTGTGTATGTGTGTATTTGAATGCCCGTCTGCACAAGAATGGAATCTGTAGTTCTCTAATCTACCCATTGTGGAGACAGTTTTTTTTCCTACCTTAGAGTTAATTGAAGTTGTGCACCGAAATAAGATGACCTGTAATTCCATAATTTACCAGCCATGCTGTGTTATTAATTAATGCATGCACGTTCCACATTTCATCGCATTCTGATCATCGCTGCCATCAAGGGATTTTCGTGACATTTAACCTTGAGGGTCACTGTCATCATATTTTCACCGGCCAGTTGTATGCCTGCAGGTTTTTTCCCACTCATCTGAATTACACTTTTTTTTTATTTATCATTTAGCAAGGGCAGTGGATTACAGAGAGTGCAGCAGGGGCTTGGAAATGGGGTAATCAAAATAGGGTAACATGACCATTCAAGATATTAGAAGCACACATCAGTGGAGATTATTACAGCACAATTAGTCTAATGGAGCAGAGATGGTGTGGACAGGGAGGGGACACACCACAAAACACCGAACACACACAGGGAACGGCAGAGAGCGATTGAAATGAAAATGATGTTGTGGGGAATCAGGACGCCCAGCTGTTAACTCTGTGTGAGGTGTCGTTACTCGGGTTGTTATATATCACGCTGCAGGAGCAGGGTTTTGGAGCCCGGTGAGGGCCTCTTCAGGTGAACCATTTATCCTGCAGATCCCATTTTAAGGTCCAAGTATAAACCTTTGCAACATTAAAGATTATTTGGGATTGTTTTGGGTTATGAGACGTTGTTGGTCGTAGCACTGCAAGCGGCCATGTTCACTCCCTCATATCTGGAACAGTTGTGGGCTGACCACTGCACATCAACTGCGTTTTGTGTAACCTGCGTATCCTCTCCTTGGTTCTTTTAATAAACCCAGTCTCTCGGTTGTTTGTATCGTAAGTAACTGCTGTCTTTTCTGTGGCTACCGCAGCACACACGCTGCACTGGCACGCTGCATAAATATGGTTAATATGATTGCTGGTGGAACTGAGCCACAGTACAGGTGTGTGTTAAGCCACTGAGCCGCATGCAGGCTGTTGTGCTTCAGCTGAACTCTGGCAGCAAGAGATAAGTATCTCTGGTACAAATGTGATCCCTTTTTCAGCTGTCCTGATTGATCTAAGCTCCTTTCACCATTTTAAGCCTTTTTGTGTTCACTTTGCTTGTAACTCCCGTCTCTCTGTGCTCTCATGCTCTTTGACGTAGTTGTACTCTGACCCAAATAGTGCAAGTTTCCACTCTGGACCAGCGGAGGTCCAGAGTTCCCACAAATGTCAGCGTTTTCTTATGGTAACAGGATGGTCTGCGGGGGGACAGCCGTAATGCACTTGGTCCAGCTGTTCTAGGGTTCTGCAGCACAGTGACGTGTGCAGAGCGGTAATGCTAACTACTCAACATCTGGCTGATGGGAGATGACTTCTGGAGATGACATGGATTCCCAGGAGATAACGGTGGATTTAGCCCGAGAGAGGCAGTGCAATTAGGACCAGTGTGTCACTGCAGAGACAACTGGCAGATGAAGAGAGGAATCCAAAAGCTTTGTTTGGCAGAGAACAACAGAAAGCTGATTAGAGCAAATGGCCATCCTGTCCTCTCATGGTCCTTCTTCATGTCGTGTTCTTTTGCGAAGCTCTGGTCTAAGCACCTGTTGAGTAGAAAAATGTTGAATTCTGAATTTGTAGGTCGTGATGCAGCCTTGTCAGAGGAAATGTCACAAAGTCAGGAACAGGCTTTTGAAAAACACAGCGACTCCCCTCCAGTTCCATTTGTCGTCTCCTGCTGGTGTTCAGTTGTGGAGCCTCTAGGTTTTGTCAGGTTCCTGGTGGATTGATCGGTGGTTAATTACGTCTCTGAAATAGATCCGTCATGCAATCACATGCATGCATGCTTTCTCAGCTCTCATACGCATACACACTCGACGACGGTGACTGGAACACAAACACTCTGCAAATCTTATTTGGTCTTAGCGTGGCTGAGATGTGCTTCACTGTTCTGTGTGTTTCCCATAAAATGTTCACCAGATGAAATTCAGACACTGGATTGAGCATTACAAAGAAGGAAGTGAAATCAATGAATTATAGATGTAATCAACATTATGGTGTCACATTGTGTGATGTGCTTATATTGTAGCTGGCAATAATTTGATTTGTAAATAAATCAATGAAATTTGATGAAAATATTCGGAGAAAACAATTCGGGGGGCCAGTACTGTCCTGATTCGGTTGGGTACTGTGAACACAACTTATCAAAGCCCATTTTCACGAAATTGATCTCACTGTTGCTGATACTTGAGGATTCAGTTAGTTATGAAAATCGATATTTCCTCATGAGCAATTCAAAGGAATTCCAATAACCCATTTTCCTCTCCGCCCCTGTGGCCCGAAGCCCAGTATTGAGCGGAATTAGCAAACCACCGTTGTTTTCCTGCTTTGTTAATGTTTATATTCAGTGTTTGGAAAAATGTTTGCTCTGCACATTTTTGAAGATTTGAGATGTAGTGTGAGACTGCGGGTTGCACAGGGATTCATTTCTATTTGAAATGCTACACATCCAGAAGTGCTTTCAAAACAACCAGCACAAACTCAGTTTGACTCGATGACTAAATGACTATATTCAGACTAAGATAAATGATCTGGTCCTGTGCCTCTCAGCCTGTACTACTTTTTGACTTAAAGATAAATTACAAGAACGTTCAAACTACTCTCAATCAGTACTTTTACCAGGGTTGCAATTGTTTTCAACATCGATTAATCTGTTTATTTATAAGATGTCAAAACAAATTTGAAAAAATTTCCATTATATATATATTCCCAAAGCCAAATGTAATATATTAATTTTGTTTATTTTTTCTGGCCAGCAGTCTGAAACCTGAAATTATTCATTTACTCTCATGTCTGACAAATGAAAGCATCAAATCATCATATTTGCTGAACCAGCAAATGTTTTGCGACCCTTGTAAAAAGACGCAATCCATTTGATTATCAAAATAGCAGCTGATGGGGATTTAGATCTCTAATAAAAGCATACAAATATCTGGAGGTCACTAATACATGCTGACATTCAGTATTCTGTATCATGACAATTTGTCTCAGGAGACCTCCTGGGCCTAAATGACCTTGGCCTGCTGTTATCCAGAAATGTGAGTTATTTGTGTCACTGTGTGCTTCAGGTTCTACTGGGATCTGACCATGCTGCTGCTGATGGTTGGAAACCTCATCATCATCCCCGTGGGCATCACCTTCTTCAAGGACGAGCACACACCGCCATGGATCGTCTTCAACGTGGTGTCCGACACCTTCTTCCTCATGGACCTGGTCCTCAACTTCCGCACGGGCATCGTCAAGGAGGACAACACGGAGATCATCCTGGACCCACAGCAGATCAAGATCAAGTACCTGAAGAGCTGGTTCGTGGTGGACTTCATCTCGTCCATACCCGTGGACTACATCTTTCTCATCGTGGAAACTCGCATCGATTCAGACTTTTACAAGACGGCCCGGGCCCTCAGGATCGTCCGGTTCACCAAGATCCTCAGTCTGCTGCGGCTGCTGCGCCTCTCCAGACTCATTCGCTACATCCACCAGTGGGAAGAGGTAGATCCTGCAGGGATACGCTTGAATCTCAATCACACGCTACAAGCACACACACGGTTTGATATTTGTCTAGTTGTGGCTCTGTAAATGGAGCTGTAGCAATTTGTCCCCAGAAATTCTGTTGTTTTCGTCCATTTTTTAGAGAACTCTTTTACATATTTTACATCTTTTACAATGATATATTGAATATCCTTGGGTTTTGAACTGATGGTTTTATTTTATTTAAAAAAAAAAAAAGGTAATTTAAATACACCACCTTTGCCTCTTGGAGCAGATTTCACAATTTCACATCAAAGATTTTTTTATGTCACTAATGAAAATAATTACGAGATGCAGCCTTACCACGGTGAGATCTCTCTTACATGATCAGATTTCTTATAACTTCCACCCTTGTCTGGATTATTACATTTCTGTATCAAGGGAAAACATATGATGCTGCTTTTTGTAAAAACAAATGTCTACATTCTTAAAGCCATACAGTTAATTTGTTGGTTCTCCTCTGAGGCTCACACACAATCTCACACAATCGACTTGCTTAATGACAGACACTGTATTTTCCTGCATTATCGTAAATCCAACTGAGGCTGCATTCCCCATACAGTAGGCCATTAATGTTGCTTGCGGATGGTTATGCAAGATTTGAACAGCCTCTGGTCTATAGGAGATTAAGAACATTGTGGTCTGGTATAGGACCCTTGTATTCATCAGCCCACACAGCACCTTCTGTGTATTTCAAATCCTCTGATTGCATGAGAGAGAATTGAAATTTGCATTATTGCTGATAATCTGTGCCCCAGGTTTTCCATATGACCTATGATCTGGCCAGTGCCATGGTGCGTATCATGAACCTGATTGGTATGATGCTGCTGCTGTGTCACTGGGATGGCTGTCTGCAGTTCCTGGTACCCATGCTGCAGGACTTCCCTCCTGACTGCTGGGTCACCAGAAACAAGATGGTGGTAAGTGGATTATTTATGAGTCAGACCTCGTCCAAATGTGTTTCCTCCTAACGATCCTGAAAACCTAGTTTTTCCAGAAGCCGTCTGACTGTGAGAGATGAGGTCCTACATGAGCTCAAAAGCTTTGGTTTTAGTTGTTTCACATGCAAAATTTTCTATATTATTATTTTCCATTGTCGTTACTCTCATCACTAGTTCTAAGTGGACGGGTCTCAGCTGATAAAGGTGATGTTGCACCCTTCCATCGACCAATCAAAATCAAAATTTGATAATGGTTGGTGTGTTGTTTGGTCACTGTCAATCAAGGCTAACCAAATTACACCCTCGCAGTCCTGAAAAAGCAGAATGTCAAACTTTTTCAAGTTTCATTGTGGCTCCTTTAGTCATAGATGTATGAATATATATATATTTAATTTTTAGAGCTGAAGCAATTAGTTGAGAAATCGATCGGTCGCTCAACAGACAATTAAAAAGCAACTATTTTAAGAATTGATTTATCCTCAATTCTTTTCATTTTTCATTCATTAATTTATTTTGGTTTCAGCCTCGCTGATGTGAGGATTTTGGGAAATTCTTTGCCATATGATACTCTATGAACTAAATATCTTTGGATCTTGGACTATATGAAACAAGCTATTTTGATACATCACCTTGGAATATGGGAAATATTCTGACAATATTCGAATTGATAAATTAGTCGGAAGATTAATGAATATAGAATCAGTTGCATTTATAGATTTATTGGTTTTATTGGTTATCAATCTGAGCACAGAATATATTAATTTACATACTAGTAACTGATGTAGACTAGGACCCATACATCAACCTGGACAGTAATGCAAGTGCATAAGTGAGATATGTTCATGTTATAAGTGGATGTGAGCCCCTAGACGGGGGGCTTCAAAGCCAACAGACCTAGAAAATAAAGACTTGATCACCTTTTGATCTAAAACTCTGAAACCTGCTTGCACAGATGTGCCGCTGCATTAATGTTGCAAATATTGAAAAACTTTCTCTTACAGAATGACACGTGGGGTCAGCAATACTCCTACGCCCTGTTCAAGGCCATGAGTCACATGCTGTGTATCGGGTACGGTCTGTATCCCCCTATCGGGATGGCTGATGTGTGGCTCACTATCCTCAGCATGATCGTGGGGGCCACCTGCTTTGCCATGTTTGTGGGACATGCAACTGCACTCATTCAGTCTCTGGACTCCTCCAGGAGGCAGTACCAAGAAAAGGTGGGTGGTCTTTCCCTTTATGTTTGATATTTGTCCTAATGAGTGTAAACCTGCCATGGAGTGCTACTTGATTCTTCTATTCCAATACATATCAGTAGAAAATAGTATTTAATGGCTTTAGTTACTATTAATTTTATTATTTAGGTTCAAATTAACTACTAAAGTTTAATGCTACTCACACAGTGAAGCATCAATAATAATGATTATAGTAATAATAGTACAATAAAAATAAATAATTTGTGCTACATTCACAAGTGCCATTAATCTACATTACGTTTTTACTTCATTCATTTGACTTAAATAGGATTTTGAAGGCAGAATTTTACTTGTAATATATTTATCCATTGTGATTTTGCTACTTTTACTTAAGGATGAAATATTCCTTCCATGGCTGATGAAAGTGACAAAGCATGTTATCCAGGAGGTCACATAAATCTTTACAATACACAGTTATCAAAGATCTACATGACATTTAGGTGTGGAAATGTCCCACGGTGCAGCAGAGATCAAAAATACAGTATCTCACAAAAGTGAGTACACCCCTCACATTTTTGTAAATATTTTATTTTATCTTTTCATGGGACAACACTGAAGAAATTACACATTGCTACAATGTAAAGTAGTCAGTGTACAGCTTGTATAACAGTGTAAATTTACTGTCCCCTCAAAATAACTCAAAACACAGCCATTAATGTCCAAACCGCTGGCAACAAAAGTGAGTACACCCCTAAGTGAAAATGTCCGAAATGGGCCCAAAGTCTCAATATTTTGTGTGGCCACCATTATTTTCCAGCACTGCCTTAACTCTCTTTGGCATGGAGTTCACTAGAGCTTCACAGGTTGCCAATGGAATCCACTCCTCCATGATGACATCACAGAGATGGTGGATGTAAGAGACCTTGCGCTCCTCCACCTACCGTTTGAGGATGCCCCACAGATGCTTGATAGGGTTTAGGTCTGGAGACATGCTTGGCCACTCCATCACCTTTACCCTCAGCTTCTTTAGCAAGGCAGTGGTCGTCTTTGAGGTGTGTTTGGGGTCGTTATCATGTTGGAATACTGCCCTGCGGCCCAGTTTCAGAAGGGAGGGGATCATGCTCTGGTTCAGTATGTCACAGTACATGTTGGCATTCATGGTTCCCTCAATGAACTGTAGCCCCCCAGTGCCGACAGCACTCATGCAGCCCCAGACCATGACACTCCCACCACCATGCTTGACTGTAGGCAAGACACACTTACGTCTCACCTGGTTGCCGCCACACACGCTTGACATCATCTGAACCAAATAAGTTGATCTTGTTATCATCAGACCACAGGACATGATTCCAGTAATCCATGTCCTTAGTCTGCTTGTCTTTAGCAATCTGTTTGCGGGCTTTCTTGTGCATCATCTTCAAAAGAGGCTTCCTTCTGGGACGACAGCCATGCAGACCGATTTGATGCAGTGTGCGGCGTATGGTCTGAGCACTGACAGGTTGACCCCCCACCCCTTCAACCTCTGCAGCAATGCTGGCAGCACTCATACGTCTATTGTCCAAAGATAACCTCTGGATATGACGCTGAGCACATGCACTCAACTTCTTTGGTCGACCATGGCGAGGCCTGTTCTGGGTGAAACCTGTCCTGTTAAACCGCTGTATGGTCTTGGCCACCGTGATGCAGCTCAGTTTCAGGGTGTTGGCAATCTTCTTATGGCCTAGGCCATCTTTATGTAGAGCAACACTTCTTTTTTTCAGATCCTCAGAGAGTTCTTTGCCATGATGTGCCATGTTGAACTTCCAGTGACCAGAATGAGAGAGTGTGAGAGCGATAACACCAAATTCAACCCACCTGCTCCCCATCCACACCTGAGACCTTGTTACAATGAGGAGTCACATGACAGCGGGGAGGGAAAATGGCTAATTGGGCCCAATTTGGACATTTTCACATAGGGGTGTACTCACTTTTGTTGCCAGCGGTTTAGACATTAATGGCTGTGTGTTGAGTTATTTTGAGGGGACAGTAAATTTACACTGTTATACAAGCTGTACACTGACTACTTTACATTGTAGCAAAGTATCATTTCTTCAGTGTTGTCCCATGAAAAGATATAATAAAATATTTACAGAAATGTGAGGGATGTACTCACTTTTGTGAGATACTGTAGCTACTGTTGTACACCTTAAACATAGCAAATGGAGACCGACATTGGGAATATTTGGATCCAGATGTTACAAAACGAGATAGAGACTTACCGCAGGATGTTACATGCGTGGTCCGGGTAAACACTGACCATTTCTGGTACGTTGCTGGCACAGTAAACCGCTGAAGGACACAGTGGTTAATGTTATTAGCCGCAGCCTGCAGAGCACAACTGTATTTGTCAGATGGGGCAGAGGCACAACATTGCACTGTGGGCAGGTTTCACAGATGGCCTGACAGTTGACTGTTAACATAATGAGGCACATTATAGTCCACCTCTGAGCCAACACATCAATCAGTTTAATATATTCATTTTGACGTGACTTTGCATTTTGTCTTCGACACACATGCAGTGACATTACAGTGACGAGAACAGATATGACTGTTGAGGTTTTTGTTATTTAAGCACTTTTATTTGTTTCATGATCTTGATTATCGGACTTGTTGTCTTAACAGTATAAACAAGTGGAGCAGTACATGTCCTTCCACAAGCTCCCGGCCGACATGCGTCAGAGGATCCATGACTACTACGAGCACCGTTACCAGGGCAAGATGTTTGATGAAGAAAGCATTTTGGAGGAGCTGAATGAGCCACTGCGAGAGGTCAGATGTGTCGCATGCTGCTGTTGTTTATAGTTATAATGATGTAAGGATGATGCTGATGCTGACGCGTCATAACGTTGGCATCAACATCAATCACAGCTAAAATTCAAATTTGCATCACTTAACCTGACCTCCACTATACTATATTGCATTTATAAGCAGTAATCGGACATTCGACAAATTTAGCTCATTATAATGCAGGCGGAAGCAGATATAAGTTTTTATTTATGTCAACAACTCCGAGTAGAAGCTGCTGTGGAGAACATTAGAATTTATGATTCTGCGTTAATACGTAAAAATGTCTTCATATCTCGTATATCTTCCTTTATATATATGCTCTACTACATTACAACTGCATTATAGTGTGCTACGGAACATTTATTAAATGTTCATATGCTGCTTACAAACGTTAAACAGTTTAGTTTAAGTGAAGCATGACAAAAACGGTTTTAAATTATTATTACAAGTTTAATGGTGTTAGTATTTTTGCCACAAATTGTTTACACTTGGTGATTAATGTGATCTAATATGGCTCTTTCACTTAGCACGATAACGTTAATAGTCATGTAATCTGATTAGTAATGACTGGAGAGTGGACTACATGAGGACAGAGAACCTCATTAACGGAGCACTAAGCTGTTAACCACCCTGCTTTTATTATGATTGAAATGTACACACATGGCTCTAGCCATTTCGGTGCTGTAGGCAAGATTAGGATTTGTGTGTATTTTCTTCTTTTCTCTCCCATTAATCATCTCAAGACCACTCAGATTTATCCAATGTCCCTGTATATGAAAGTGTGTATAAATAATTTCAAACTAGTTCCACCAGCTAAAACAGTAACGTGCTGCTTACACACTGATGCTTCAGTATTGACACTGAGCCATAATATGTATCATAATATATTTGTCAACTTAACAATGCATGGATGGATTTTCACCAAAATGGAGGGAATATTACTTGGGAGGGTATCTGTATCTAATGATTTACTTTAGATACAGATACCCCCCCCCCCCCCCACCTCTGTACCTCTGTAATTGTCTTCCTCTTCCTCCTCTTCTTTTCTCTGTTTTCATTCCTGAAAACCTGGAGCCTCGGATGTTTTCATTATGAAATTATTTGAGCTAATGATAATAGAATTGCTGATCCAAAGACAAAATAAAATGCTACCCAACTTACAGTGCACACAGTAGAAGTGCATTGTGTGGACGCAGTATGTTTATTATTGTAATTGATTATTTAAAAGGCTGTTTTTGTTAATAATGTTACTGTAATCATGATAGAGGAAATGATGTTAGTGACACTTGCGCCGCCCCCCTGACAGTCTGCGTACTATGCTACCGCCTATGTTGCCACGAGACATTTCTGTCGTGTCTCCTGCAGGAGATCATCAACTTCAACTGTCGTAAACTGGTGGCCTCCATGCCGCTGTTCGCCAATGCTGATCCAAACTTCGTCACCTCCATGCTGACCAAACTGCGCTTCGAGGTCTTCCAGCCAGGCGACTACATCATCAGAGAGGGAACCATCGGCAAGAAGATGTACTTCATCCAGCACGGCGTTGTCAGTGTCATAACCAAGAGCAGCAAAGACACCAAGCTGTCTGATGGTTCTTATTTTGGAGGTAATATAGACACGTAACGCTTGTGTACTGCGTACCAAAATACTCTGTAGCTGGCAGTGGGTCAGTTTGAATGAAAGTGAAGGCGTGGTGATAGTATGATTTGTTTTGATTTATTTTTGCTCAGGCACTCAGCAGATTAACTTTTCAGACCATTACATCTGAAAAAATTGTCCGCATCATCTCCATAAAAGGGCTCAGGACTAAGAGGAGCAAAGCTTTGTGATCTTTGATTCAGTCTGTGGGGTTTTCTCCTTTGTTAACGTCGTAACAAGGCTGAAATCCACAACTCTTCATTCGCTGGGGCCTTGTTACATCATCTTAACCCGTGTAGAAAAGTGAAATGTCATGGACCAACTAGGAAACATACTTTACTTTCATTTTTCAGTCAGCATTCATGTGATCTGACCTCCCAAAAAAGAACCCCTTTGATGCCAAAGTATCATTTATAACCATATTTCAATGTTTAACTGTTCCCCAGCATATAGGTACAAGAATTCACCTTTATACTCTTTGGCTTAAATGCAGCTAAAGATGACTAAAGAAACAGACAGTAAAAGAGGACAAAAAGTTTGTGTCTAAAACCAACACATGGCAAAAAAAAATGTATCAGAAATCCCATGTTGTCATGTGTGATAAATGGAATCAATAAACAGGACACAGGAGGGAGACGGAGGGAGAAACCGAGGGAAGGAGGGAGAGAGAGAGAGAGCATGAGAATGTGTGCGTGTGTGTGTGTCTACATCCTCAATATGTCTCTCCTGAAAAATATGTGTACTTTTTTTTTTTACCAAATGGCGCATTATTTTATTTTTCTGATCCGGCACGGCAGATGAGGTCAGGACAAACTGTAAGCTGCAGAAATTGCATTAAGTGCTCCATCTGTGGGGTTCACAGGCACCGCTCTTTTCATGTTTCATGTCTCACACTAATATTACTTTCCTTTCACAAATGAATCTAAAAAGATGGGAGTTCTGTCGCAGCGTGTCACACAACTTTCATGTTCACGACCCATTTCTAAATGAGTGATGTTAATCTCTCATTTGCACTAAGCAGGAAGTATTTTAAAGAAACGATACAAATAGATGTTTTTTGCTTTCCTCCCTGCAGAGATCTGCCTGTTGACCCGAGGCAGGAGGACGGCCAGTGTGCGAGCAGATAACTACTGCCGCCTCTACTCTCTGTCAGTGGACAACTTCAACGAGGTGCTGGAGGAGTATCCCATGATGAGGAGGGCCTTCGAGACCGTGGCTCTCGACCGTCTGGACCGCATCGGTGTGTCCTTTGCCTACAGATAAAACAAATCCAATGAAATCAAAGCCAATTTCATGTTTTTCAGTTGTTATGAACTAATATTCTTGTTTTCTTTCTACTCGTGGTGGGAAAGGTACTCTGATTCTTGCCCTGAATAAAAGTATACAATACAATAATGTAAAAACTTAAATTTAAAGTCCTATGGTCAATAACTTCTTGGATGGAGGCATTTCTTTAGAAATAACATCAAGTAAATGTTGGAATATTGGTTGATTTTGAAATAATAATAACTGTTGGACCTGTAACATTTACTTAAATTAATCTGTGAATTTCAGTGGGGCAGATGTCTCCTGGGCGTAACAGCAAACACCTCACACGCACGACTCAGTGGGCTTCAGTCAGACATTGCTTTTATGAAGTCACAAGCCAAAACCCACTGGTTTTAATCTTGAACAATGTTTTGTGTATGGTGATTTGTTGTGGATTAAGTGGAATAAATTCCCTCTGAATTATACTGGAGTTGAAATAGAAAAACTGTAGTAAAGAATGAATTCATCAAAGGTGAACTTAAGTACAAATTTCTGTACCACTGTATTCTTCACATGACATGTAAAATGCTCAAAGTTCATGTCCGGAAAAATGTGAAATAGTTTGTTGCTCGAGTTTTGTGAACCTTTTTTAATAAGAAAACATATGATAGCGAAATCTATTAGAATAATCTGTTTTATTCTGTATGTATGACCCTGTCTTTTTCTTCTTCTTTACAGGTAAGAGGAACTCTGTTCTTCAGCATAAAGTCCAGCATCACCACAGTTCGGGTACATTAAATCTCCAGGAGAATGAGATCATCCAAAGAATAGTGCAACATGACCGTGACATGGCCCAATGCACACAGCTGCTCCAGACCAACACCGCACAGAGTCTGAACCCTCTCCCTGCTCCCCCTTCCCCCACCCCCGTCATCTGGGCCCCGTTGGTTCAGGCCCCGCTTCAGGCTGCTGCAACCACCACACCTCTGGCTCTGGCCTTAGCCCACCACCCCCAGCTTCCTCCCATCCTCTTCCACCACCATCTGGCACCGGGCTTTGGTTCTGTGAAGGACCCCACCGGTCATCCAAAGAGAGTCCATGTTGGAGTGAACACCTCCAGCAGCTGTGGTTCAGGGCCCTGTTCTCCTGTGAGCCCCAACAAGTTCCGCTCCGGGGTTGAGACCCCCACACTGGCGTCCCTCAGGGCAAAGTATCTCTCCCCGGGGCCAGTGTCACCCACACTGATGACCCAGCCTGTCTTCACCAGCAGCATGCAGCCCCTGACCCCTCTGCCCATGCACCAACCCCTGCAGCATCCTCCCCACTCCGGCATAGCCTCGGTCTTCCCCGTCAGCCAGGCCACCGTCTCCTACACCTGCTCCGCTCAGCTCCACTCCCAGCCCTTCCACGGTGCCATGACCACTCCACCCCACCCAATAGGTTCACTCCAGCAGGGGGCACCAGGGAGGCTTGCGGGGAGATTCCCTGCCCCCTCTGCCTCCACCATAGGCCCGTTGATCTACAGCTCAGTCGACCCCATACTAAGCCACCTGCAGCAAATGAGGTCCAGTCATGACAGAGTGGGTAGGACACCCAGTGGTCTGAACCTCCCAAGTTTTCCCTTCATCACCAGCACCCATTCCTCCGGTGGGTTTATGCAGCCAGTGTCTTCAGTCGGAGCTGGAGTTGCTGCCTCTCTGGCCCAGCACAGCCTGGCAGGCCTCCAGTCGGTTTTCCTCCCCCAGGTTTTTCCTGAGCACTCGGCCCTCGCCTCCCTGGCGCAGTATGGCTCCGCGGAGGCCTCGCCCTGCTACACCCCCCCTGTCCAAAGTCCCAGCATACAAAGCCCTGTGAGGGGAAGGACAGTTTACCACAGTGAGCTCCCCAGCACCATGGGCTCTCACAGCCCTCTTACCCCTAAGGCCTCATGCCCTGCCAGGGTGGATGGCACCCAAAATGAGAGGGCAGAGTCCTTGGTGAACCTCTTTACCCAGGAAATAAAGACTATCTCAGGCTCTTGCAGCTCTATACACCAGGAAAGGCCTTTGGCCATGAGCGGCTCCTCGGAGGGGGCAGTTGGGGCATCGAGCCCCTTCTTCTCCCCCATGGCTGTCAGTATACCCTACAGTCCCATCCCTGGTCAAGCCACTCCTGTCATTCGGACTCATTCAGGGCCCGAACATCAGCAGCAGTCTGCCGGTGTTCACTCTCCCCACGTAAGATCTCCCGCTAAGATGATAGAGACCGAACACAAACAGACCAAACTTCCCTCCAACTTGTGAGGTTCAGACACACCCTCCTTTAATGCCTGAACAGAAGGGAGACCATCCCGTCCCTGGCATTGTTTTAACCACACACTTTGAAGTGGGAGGGTGTGTTATCCCAATCAGACTGAAGAACACTGGTTTGATTTTTAATCAGAGTGAATGGTTCATGGATAATGATGGAAAATTACATTTATTTTCTCTAAATAATAAATGAAAGATATATATATAGAGAGAGCACCTCAAGAAAATATCAATTGTTGTATTATATTATAACCTCACTCTGATTTGAAGTATTTGTTTTAAACCCCATTTTCCAGGCAATTTTGTGTAACCTTTTAGTGATATTTATTTAGTTTGAAATTTGTCCACAACTGTATCCAGTTATGATTGAAACCAAAACCTTTTGTCCTTTTTTGTATACTTTCCCACTACTGAGCATAACGTGCGAATGCAAGGTCACCCCTTTAGAGATTTGAGGAGAGACGGACAGTGCGCTTTGCTTGTTTCAGAGATCGCCTAATGTAAAGGTTCTACGACGGCATGTCTTCCAAGATAGCGTTTCAGCAATATTGCACACCCAAACGGGTCGCACACCAATCAGATCACGTTCAAACACACTGAAGAAATGAATGTAATGTGATGTAATGTTGTGGCTGTTAGAGCGGGACAAGTGGCGGTAGTTTTGAATGTGTTGAACATGAAGGCAATGATTTTTATTTTATTTATATAATGAGTCGTTTCGGAGACAACGCACACATTTCCATTTTGTCCCTCCACAGCTCCAGCGGCACGTGACGAGTCGCACAAATGCATGCCAACTCATTTCGATCTGACAATAACTTTGGTACACACACCTGAGCCAATGTTTTTGTGCCACTAGCATAGTATGCAATAATCTGTGTTTTTTATGGGAATACAAAGGTTACTGTGAATTGAAGCGCTAGAGTGAGATTCAGTTTCAATCAAGCAATTGTGGATAATCAAACATCCTGGAACCAGCGATGCACTAAGATTGATCTGAATGTTTTGCACCAGTCAAAGGGCTAAATGCAGTTACTTGGGCAAATGGTTAATTGAGAAACCCTTATGGGTCATTCTGCTGCATATTTACCTCTTTCATTGTACAGTGTTTGTTTGTAAAAATTTGACGTCTGTTGAACTATTGCTGCTTTGAGATGCTATGCTGAATCAATAAGACATATATCACCGACTTTTTTTCTAAATCGGACTCTTGGATCCTTTTACTTGTTAATAAGTTCATGTGTTTAGATCATACTTCTCTCTCTCTCTCTCTCTCTGGACCCTCGGCCAGCGATGAACTATAAGCAGCTAGCCGATCAGCGGGTCAGAAAACTGGAGGATCGTGAGCAAGCCCGTGGCTTTGGGTGCCTGGTTACTGACCCAGAGGTTTGCTGTGACTCTGACCCCCCCTTGGGAGGAGAGATACTATCAGTCACTAGCCGGTCACTGCCAATGTGCTCGAGAAAACCCCTCATTACTATTCTCTTCCAGCCCCGCACCACCACACGACCTGCTGTGGACATCAGCTCCGATGGTGTCTAAGGCTGAAAGGGCATTTGACACGGATGTGTGTGTAGGAGAGGAACTGTCGTCATCCATTTATTAAATATTTATTTGTCATTTTGCTGCCTTTTAACCACCAAATCTGATGATTCCATCACCCTCGTGTGTTAGGCACATGTTATTTTAGCTACTGAATTCAATGCAATAAAATAACATATGGTCAACGGTGCTCGTCCGAGCTGTCGATTTTCTTTTCCAGAGCGGAGCGTGGCATCGAGGAGAATCTGTATAAAAATGCTGGCGAACTTTCCGACTTTAAACCGGATTATGAATTGAGAACTGCATGGTGTTGTTTGGTACCATCATTCAAAATAGGCAGGATTATAATTTGTCATATATTTGTGTCGTCCATTCCAAAGAAAATGATTTGTTCTGTTCATGGGGAAATAACTGCTGGATTAGTTTGTAAATATAGATATTTACTTCAGCACTATTGTAATGTGTGATTAAAATAAGCATTTTCTTTTTTTTTTCTTTTTTTAAGCTTCAAAGGTCGATTCAAACCAGACAAAACTTGTATTGTACATAATATGTCATCCAGGATAAATAGTGTGGAGACCCACAGTGTTCAGTAATAATACTTGAATAAGAAATGATAACAAATTAATAAAGATATAATTGAATACAAACAGAGACAATCCCAGCTGACATTGGGTGGGAGGTGGGGTTCATCTTGTGTTGGAACACTCATCCAACTGACTGAGCCCTGACATGTGGATATAATGTTTTAATTGTGCAGTTGCCTTTGTATGTACCTTTGCATTAGTGTTTAATTCATTTATTATGTAGGTATACACCAACTTGTGTAAATTAGTAGTGGTTAGATTGTTTTCCAGCGTCTTGCTTCTGCAGCGTCTTTATGGCAGTGACCTAACATGAATACCACCTGGAACCACTAGGGGCATGAAAGTTGTGTGTTGCCTCTTTAATTTAATTAACACAACCATCAGCAAGATGCACTTACAGTTTTGACATTCCTGATGCGCTGACAAGTAGCACCAAAGCATTTGAATGTCATGGTAGTTCAAAGATGAGATAAGTACATAATAATCTGTTGGGTTGCAGCAGATCTACAGCAGGGTATCGTATTTCGTAAGATAATGTGATTTGTAGAAAAATGTAAGAAATTAGTGCCTACAGCTGTCAGATACATGTAGTGGAACAGGTCATTTCCCTCTGAAAGTTGCATAAAATTAAACCGAATCATTAAGTGCTAGAGTAAATGTATTCAGTTACTTTCCACCATTGGACAGTGATAACAAGAGGAGAAAAACACAGTTGACCCAAAAATTCCTTTTAATGGATGGATGCCAGGTTCACAATGACACGTTGTACCAACTGTCAGTTCTGCATGAAAATACAACATCTGCAACTGTTCACGACGCCTGCACAATAAGCAAACCATAAACTAGGGAAATAACAACAAGTGTACTCCGAGTTAAGTTACGTGCACTGAAACACTCATCTTCACTTTGTTCAACATGCAAATAGAGTCGGCACACACGTGACAAGGGAGCTTCCACTAAAGGGCTTTTGGGTTCAGTCTCAGCAGCAGGGTTTAGACAATAAACTACACATATGGATGACAGGAATCATGGAGTTTCTATCTGTAATGACACCATCGAAAGTCCTTCGAAAGGGGCGGGCTGGTTTTGACTTTCTGCTGCATACAAGGACCAACAGACAAGAAAAGTGGCAGTTTACAGAAGAGGGGAGGGGGAATGGTTACTAATGTCCTTTGACGAAGCTCAAGGCACCAGCACAACTCTCATTGTGTTGGTGTAACCGGAGCCCGGGCGCCAGCCGGTCACAACGATGGCGACGTCGCCAGACTTGAAGAAATTGCGGTGTTTGCCTTGAGACAGAAAAGAGGGAGATTAACAAAAATCAATTGGCTATTCCCTCCTTCCGAATAAGAAGAAAAAATATTATACCGCAAGTCTAAAAACCCAACACTCACCAGCTTCCAGGGCAAAGTTCACGCGCAGATCGACGTCCTCAGCCCAGACGTCGTTGGCGGGCTTGGTGTAGAGCACGGGGTAGATGCCACGGTACAGGTGAGCCTGGCGGGCCGTCTGGCCAGAGCGGGTCACGGCAATGATGGGAGCCCGGGGCCTGTACCTTGACAGCATGTGAGCAGACCTGCAGGTAACAGGGACAAGTTTTATCAACGTAGTAGAACACATTTCAATTCCAACACCAACACTGGTCTGGATGAGTGCCAGAGGAAACACGTTGAACAGCAAACATCTACTCACACAGTTACACCATTAACATTCATGTTTGTATCCACCTTCCAAATGTTTACTGTCCCATAAATTCTGCTCTAGTGTCCATCAACTCCTGAGGAAAATGTCTGGCGTCTCTAGCTGCTGATTGCTCCACTACTTGTCTGTTAGCCGTAACTGTGCAGGTAACGCACAGTGGATTTTTCAGCGCTGCTGTTTTCCATAGCTGGCTGCCCTGTGAGGAGTGGTGAGAGTGAGCTGGAAGAAGTTATAAAGCTCCATAGAGTCGTGTGGAACAGCAGAGTCAGGAGATAAAACTCATCAGAGACTCCTCTCACATACAAGTAGTCATGTGATCTGCTGTCAATACAGAAGTGTTGATAATAACTTCTTTGATTATGCCGTTATCATTATGAAATGAGCCCAGCTGACAGTGGTATGTCTCCCGTGCCATGTGTTGTGAGGATGATCTCCCAAATGGAGAGGAATGACCAGGCAGTTAAAATTAACTTGTAAAATGTCAGGGTTCAGATCTCAAAAGGTCGCAAGTAGAGTACAGATTGTACGGTAAAAGCTGGTACGCTTTTCACATGAGCCGTGGGCTTGTGTTACGGAGAGAGTGGAGGCAGAGGGTAGAGAAATATTCAAATGCACCAGTTCCTTCATTGATAGTGGGTGTCGTAGAGGATATGATGACTCAGAGCTTTAAGGAGATCCACAGGAGGTGGGTTTATTCTTGAATTCTCACCTGCCAGACTTGGTGAGCACAATGATGGCACTTGCGCAGCACTTGAAGGAAGCCTCCACGGCGCCGATCGCGACAGACTCTGTGGGGTCACGGGTCAGATGGGAGGTGCGACGCAGCTCCTCGAACATCTGCCTGTGGAACATGGCTGCCTCAGCTTCACGGGCAATCTAAACACGTGAAAACAGATAACGGTAGTGTCAGGCTGCAGTCGCACGGCTAGTTTTAACTGCAGGAGTTAGTTTTGTATTTAAAAAGGACAAAACAAAAGGGCTGTTATGTTTAGTGCAGAGGTCTTCATACCTGAGAGCACACTGAGACATGAAGCTAAATATCAGCAGCGGCCATGATGTCCGGGGACTGTTGCTGTGCACCGCAGGTCCTCAGACACATGCTAACTGAGCAATACGATAACACAGTTAAAGCACAATGCAAGAGACAACAGAGGGAGGGGTGGTGGGTGCACACAAAGCAAAATGACTAAATGCTAGAAACAAGCTGTTAGTGAAAACCAAGCTGATACCACCAATGTGTTCAAAAATGTAGAGGAACATGTGACGCACATCTCAAAGAACACATCATTGTCAATAGATGTATTTCTGCTATACATACATCTGCGAGTATCTCGGTCTTAATTTATAAGGCTGCACCGTTTTACTAAAATAAGCTAGTAAATAGATTACTGTGTACTTCTTCAATACATGACCAAATTAAACTGACAACTGCAAGAACAAAATCCCACTTCAGAGGTATCTTTCTTGTCTTTTGCACAAGGCTCATAAAAGGCATAAAAGGTCCTGACGAAGAGAAAAGTGCAAAACCCTTCAGTTAGAACCACTGATGCTTTGCTGGATCATGTGAACTTTGGCAGCTTTTGTCATTAAAGATGTTGCCGTTTGCCAGACATCGCTCAAGACTTGGTTTGGGGGCTTTTATACCGGTAATGCAGGCTTCCTGAGGGTTAGCTCAGGATAGCTGCTGCATTTTGCATCAAACAACATCTGCACACTTTTTATATCAAATCTAGTAAACAGTCTTAAACATGCTGACACACTAGTAAAGGTTTTCGACATTGCCACGAAGGACTCTTTTGTCGCGCACACGTACAGTCAACATGATACAGGACTGAGGGGGTGGAAACAGAAATCGCGTTCTCACCATGTGCTGTGTGCGCACGGCCTCAAGGGGGTAGTCTCCCTTGGCAGTCTCACCACTCAGCATGATGCAGTCGTTGCCATCCAGCACGGCGTTGGCGACATCGCTGGCCTCAGCGCGAGTAGGGCGGGGTTTCTTGGTCATGCTCTCCAGCATCTGTGGGAGAAGACATTACATACAATGTATATCTGTGTGCACACTTTGCCAAACTTTTTAAAAGAGACTGCTTCCATGATCTCCGCGGTATGGTGACACAGACCTGTGTGGCGCAGACGATTGGCTTGCCAACCCTGTTGCACTTGCCAGTCATCATCTTCTGGGCGATGAAGACCTTCTCTGTTGGGATTTCAATGCCCAGGTCTCCACGAGCAACCATGATGCCATCACTAGCCTCCAGGATCTCATCAAATCTATCAGACAAAAACACAAAAAATTAACTCTCAAACAATTCATTCCATTCGACACATTCGATTCAGGCCTGTGCAGATTCCGCTGCGACTCACCTGCGCACACCCTCGTGGTTCTCCAGCTTGCTGATGATCTTGATGTCCTTGCCCTTCTCGCCCAGCACTTTCCTGACGGCCTGAACGTCGGCGGCCTTGCGGATGAAGGAAGCAAAGACCATGTCAACACCCTGCTCCACGCCAAACTGCAGGTCCTGAATGTCCTTCTCAGACACAGCGGGGAGATCAACAGCAGCTCCGGGCAGGTTGACACCCTTCTTGCTGCCCAGCATACCGCCATTCTCAATCTCACACATCAGGTAGTCGTTGCCTTGGGATACACAAAATGTTGAGAAACTTAATTTCCAAAGCGAAGCAGAAAAAAATAGAAGAAGAAAAGAAAAACCAGTGCGTCTACTTGTGTGCTTACCGATTTCTTTGACCATCAGAGAAATCAGACCATCATCCACGTAGATGTGGGATCCAGTCTGCACAACCTTGGTTATGTTCTTGTAGTCGAGCCACAGAACTTTCTCATCACATTTATCCATGTACTGGTCGTCGAAAGTGAGCTTGATGGTTTGACCCTTCTTCAGCTCAACTTCAGCTGTGCCACTCTAAACAGGACGAGGGGAGAGTTTGTCGATTGTCAAGTCGAACACCACTGCAGGAAACATTTATATACAAGTATATGTGCATTAAATCAAAAGTGTTCCCCTCTGAGCCTCGGTAATTCGGTATGAACTCACGCCCTTGATCAGCCCGGTCCTGATTTCTGGTCCTTTGGTGTCCAGGGCGATGGCCACTGGTCTGTAGTCGACAGATCCTGGACCGAAGCTTTCTGTTGCCTCACGGACATTCTTGATGGTCTCAGCATGGTACTACATGATGCAGGGTGACATTAAGAAACATTGAAAAACTATTACACTAGTGCGTTAATATAACTAGCTGTTATAATGTTTTCCTCAGAGAGTCAAATTCTTAAGGGTAAATGAAGTTTGTGCAACAGCAGGTGGACAAGCTTGGTCACACAGCCATGCGTGGCATCACGCCAAGTTACATAACTACATGTAGCCCGTCTTGAATGACAACTGCGACACATTTTTAGGACGTGACATTGTTCCGTTCCATTGTACATAAATAGCTGCACGAAGCCTGTCGCTTATTAAATAAACACTTCCCAAAATATTTCAGCTGTAGCCTGAGCAGCACAGTGTCTGACAAATTCAATCTAATGCTTAATTTCCTCAGTAATGGGACAGACGTGTACAGCTGCTACGCTGCCTGTCTACACGTATGGATCTAGTAATCATACATGTGAAAACAAAGAATAACGTATTCTAAGATAGTAACAGTTCATAGTTAAGGCGTCACTGTGGCCCCTCTACGTGCCTTCTGCTTGTACTGTTGCTGCGAGCCTTACTCTCAGAAAGGCCTATTTATAGCTGTACTGACAACTGACACACCAATGAGTTGGGGGGCATTGCTGCAGTTAACCTTTAAAGATCCAGATATCAACTGTGGATGTTTCATAAAACATCAGAAGACACATGTGATGCCACATCCACTCAGGTGACAGTGAAAAAGGTGAAGAGCCATGACTTTTAAGGGTGAGGAGTCAAGTAGTATAACGTTGGCTGTGATTCAGTGTGCTCGCCATATCAAGCTACGACTCCGAGCCAGCACTGGAGGGGCAAACACCAGCTCATGGATCACATTACAGTTGCCAGGCCATGGGAGTAATGTCATCGCTCGCAGAGGGCAAAGATACTGTCTGAGTTTAAACTCTCAAGCATGTTGCACTATTGGACATGCCCAAAGACGTGATGCCATGGCAGGTTCTTTGGCATCTGGTGGTAAATCAACTGCTGTTCACTATTTGGGATTGTGGGATCAGAAGTACCAACGACCCTGAAAGTTTAAGGGAAGTCTTGGCGAGGCAATTGAGAAAATCAAAGACGGGCACTTTACTCACTTCATGTGTGCCGTGAGAGAAGTTCATTCTTGCAATGTTCATCCCAGCCTTGATCATTTCCTTGGACTTGTCCACAGATCGGGTGACGGGTCCTACATAGAGACGGGTGAATGAATATAGAAACATGGTCATGGCATGACATCTTTAAGGTCATGTGGATTTTTCAGACCTAGATACCTAGATAAACATAATAAGTTGTGCTCTTGGAAATAAACCAATGGGCTTTGGGGAAATGTCTGACCGATTGTGCAGATGATGCCAGTGTTGCGAGACACGGCGGGTTCAGAGTCGATGTCCAACAGACACATGTGCTCAATGAAGGTGTCCGCCATGGCAGCATGGAGCTGCTGGGTGTGGATGATGGAAGAGCTTGTATCCTTTGTCTTCAACATGACTGGATCGGTGTCAGCGGGATAAGACCTGGAGAGACGGGGAGGGAAACAAGAGATGTGATCGATTAGTAGGTTTCTACCTGCGACATTTCTTTCAAGTTAGAGAAAAGTTGTTGTTTTTCCATGGCTCACAGACAGAAAACAGCCCAGGTCGACAGACTTGTGAATACTTATCATCTATATGTTAACACAATGGCTTCACTTTAAAACAAGAAGTTATTAAAGGAGCTACATATGATCGCAACAAAATGGTATGGAAACAAAAACAGACAATGACAAAGTAAACAGTTATAATAAAGTGTGACATCTCGGATTAATTTTAAGTCTACCAGGGACGAGTGTGGCAGTATTGGCGGACCGGAGAGCCTCTGCGGAGAGCAACAACAACAGTGTGTGCCTGCCTGACTGCACTCTCCCACATTCCAGCAGAAGTTCCTGTGCCGCTGAGGAAGAGGAGCTGCTCACTTCTGACGGTCAGAGGCTAAAGGTGCTTCGTGCATGCAGAGAATAACTGCAGGGCCATTCCAGCCTTAAAATAACAGGGTCTGCTGGGAGCAGTTATTGATTGTAGACAAACTTATAACAAATTATAACAATGCAACAGACTGCATTAAATACATGAACCCATTTAATTGATTGTGAAGTTCCTGAAGCATGCAGCTTTAATACAAAATGAATGTATTTTTTGCTCTATTTGCATATATTTGTATTCCCTGCCTAGTTATGAGCCTCCGAGGACAAACACACACACACACACACACACACACACACACACAGTCCTCTCGACTCTTTCTGACACACAGATGAATCGACTTGCTGTTACTCACCAGCTGGGAGAACTTTGCATGGACCAATGAATGCGCCGCTGGTTCCGCTGCAGCGACGGACTTTTATTGCCCCGACTGACCGGAACTACTTTCCTGTGTGACCAACACTCGGTGACACATGGGACATAGGGCGTGACCGTTAAGGCAAGATTTCAGACTCGAGAACACACACACGCGCACGCACACACACACACACACACACACACATTGAGGGGGGGCTACAGCGCAGGTACAAGTGTTGTTCGCCTGACTGATCGCAGATCTCTCCGCTGATCCTATAGGTCATCAATTTAGACCCGAGGCGCCTGAAAGTAGGAGCGACTGGCACAGGGTTCATATATCTAATAACATTTATACACATAAGACATAAGAAATAAGAAAAATTAGGACTTCAATTGATGAAGTGTATTAACGTTTTGCTTACTTTGCTTTGTCACATATCAATAGTACACACTGGCAAAGTAAGATAAAGTGTTTACAAAACAGTCAGTATAGAATTGGATTTTTATTTCTGAGAAGGTTATTGATGCACACTATGCTCCCACAATGCATTTAAAAGTAAAGGAGCTTCTACTCCTCGACCTAAAACTAATTATGATATGATGATAGCAATAATAATAATATTAATTTATTTTTATTATAGAGCAGTGCTTTATAGGGAAGTGATTGAAATAGATCACTCATTGAATCATCAGATTTAAAAGACAACAATTTAAAAATTGAATTTCTAGTCAAATCTGGAAAGTCTCTCAGATAAAAGCATGTCTCTGCTAGGGAGACAGGTAAGAATCCTATGTTTTATTTAATTCTATGTTTGGTTGATAGGTTATTAAGTTTTATTAAAAGAAATCCTTTTGTTTGTTATTTTGGCCGTGCTCACCCTGAAGTCAAAATACCATTTTTGTAGATAAATATCTGCAAATTCTGTCTCCACGGTCATCTCTGGAAGTTGGGAAAAAGGAGGGCAAACGTTAATGTTGCACTCAGGTTCCCCTAGACTGGTCGGAACATAAATTGTTAAACAAACTAATGTGTCAGCCTGATGTCCATAGGCAGATCGTTTCACACATGGACTATATTTGCTACGTATGTACAGTATGTGTGTGATTGGTTACATATGTACAGGCACGTATGCATATGCATTTACATAGGACTATGTTTTTTTAAAATTTACATGGTGACAGCTTCATTGCTATATATATTAACTGAAGAAACTATAGACAATTAATGTGTGTGTGTATGAGGTGTGCGTGTGGGTGTGTGCTCACGTATAAAACATTATATTATACATATGTGTAAAACATTAATTACCCATTATACATAAAAATCCCAAGCCAGTGACTCTCTGCCTCTTGCTCTCTCAACAACAGCCCTCTCTTGTGGATGAATGCTTGAATTGTCTTGACATTTTTTTCTTCACATCTAATTTATATTCATAGTATTCTATATTTTCACTCATTTATTTTTGTTTTATGTTTCCATATAAGCAGTAATACCCTCTGATTTGATATTTAATATTTTCATAACATGTTTAGTCATGACATGTATTTGTAATGTATCTTTGCATTGTATCTTGAAGCACATTGAGTCTATGCTTGTCATACGAAATGTGCCACATAAATAACTTGACTTGGCTTCATTATGCTGTATGTATGTATTTTATTTATTAATTGTACATTATGTATGTAAGTCAGTGAGTCAGTTCTATCTGCTCATGTCAAAACACAGTAACAAAGGGAAAAACTGTGCTGACAGAAGATCAGGTCACTTGACACTAAGCTAACCACAACGAAAAATGTATTCTTTCATTAAGTATAATTTTCTTTAATCTAATTAATTTGTTTGTATGATTTATGTCATTTAATTGTGTTTATCTCTGTTTTGACTCAGTTTCACAAGCAATTATATTGTATCATTTTTTGTCTGTTTTATATGGATTTCCTTGCCTGGTAATTGTTTATTTGTATAAAGGCTCATATAAGGAATGATCATAGCAAATTATCTTATGCTATAAATACAATGGTACGTGAAACCGGTCAATGCTTTTTACTTGTTCCTACAAAATCAAATAAAATAAGATAAATAAGATAATAAGATTTTTTGATGTACATGTGTGTTTCTTGAAAAACAGATCTTCATTACAATGACACCACCTTCATCCATCCATTATCTACACCACTTTATCCATTTAGGGTCTGTAGCAGACACTACCTTTGTGAAGTTCCCAATGTTGCGCTGCCACTGAGTCCGAGATGGGGCTTTATTGTGCCCATCCGCTATAAATAAACACACAAGGAACACCCCCCCATCTCTAAGTGGATTACTCCGAGAAAAGCACTTGTTGAGAGACGACTTGCACAGATGTAGGTAGACCTAGAAGTGTCTAATCTGGCCAGACTGCAGAGCAGCAGGAAACTGCTAACAAGGGTAACTGCCGATTAAGGTCACTGCAGCACTGCAGACGGACAAGAAGACTAATAAATGTTAAACATCACCTGAATCACCATGCATCAACATCTGCCACCTGTGGTCTCTGTTATCATCACAGGCTTAAAGCTGATTCATGAGCCTGACTTTTCATGAGGTTGCAGGATAGTGCATTGATTTCCGTTGTTTTATTTCTCCTCACCTCTTTTTTTATAAGGGATATTTTGTACACGCATTGTAATTGACGGCTTTCAAATAAGCCAAACAGGACAAAGATACTGTAAGTGTGCAATGAAAACTCTGTAGTTGCGGGTCCTCATGACCAGGCTCAGCTGACTGGTCCTTCACTATCTGCAGCCAATCACGGGACAGTGCTGTCTGAGATTGAACATGTGGGATTTCCTGCTGTTCAAGACCGGAGGGGGAGAGGACAGCCAGTTAGTCGAGTTGTCAAACTGAAATAATCATTTGTTCTGGTAGTTTTGGAGTCATATATGCATGGATCGAGGAAATTATCATACTTGATTTTTTATTTTTTTACAGAAAAAAAAATGAAGAAAAGGTAAGGACTATATTTTGTGTTTACCCGATCACCAATATGTCCATTGCAGAGGCAGCTGAACAAATCAAGCCTCACATGTTTTCCCAGTTGTTTGGTTTCTTCATGTTGGTCACAGTGGAGTGACCAGACTGTTGATTGTTTCTGAGGAAGTGTCAAAGAACTGGATGCATGGTGAGTTTATAGTATTACTTCTTCAGTTTCTCTCTCTTTCATATGCTGTGTTGGTTTTAGCGAAGTCATTTGGCTGACAGACCTTTCCTTTGAGAGCTGAAATTATCAATTCATTTATTTTGGGTTGAAAGGAAATTCATCTTTAACAATTCAGAGAATAAATCAGTGTTTTAAAGTTATTTTCAAGCAAAAGGCAGCTTCTATTCTGGTTCCAGGTTTAAATATTTGTTGGTTTTCTCTGTCTACTCTGATATCAAATTGAAAGTCTTTAGGTCTGGGACTTTAGGTCAGACAACTGAACTGAGTTGTGGAATGAATGTTTTTCGTTTTATCCTTTTCCTACTAAAAGGAGTGTACACAAGTCCATCCAAGCAAACCGACTATAGTCTCAACTCCAAAACACTGAAGTTCTCTAAATGTCCTGCAAATGTTTTGAAATCTGTGTTGGAAATCAGGCGCGGTAGCGTTGACTTTGTGTTGACGGAAGGACCTAATTATAGGTGGACAAATAAGAGGATCTTTTGATTGACAGCTTTTCCCATTAACCCGACAGGAGACCGAGTGCCAACAGTGGACAGACAACCAAACTGATGAGGACAGTGACACAGAGGGGATCCTGATGGGAATACAAGTAAAAGACTCCTTCAGTATCCTCGTAGCTCAATGAATATCACTGTAGCACATTCTAATTATTAGCAAACCTTGAGTGAAGACAATCAGAAGGACAAAATGGTTGCATGTGAAGTTATGATTAAAAAGTACTTATTATCATGTTACTGGATGTTGGAATGGAAAAGACTTCCTTTGGTTTGCATATAGTGGAGTAAAGTTTGCTTATATGAAAATGCCAGAGTGACAAGATAAAGTTTTAACCACACTATATATCGCCATAAACTTCTTGACATGATGCCCTGAGTGATGACAGCCTTCGGCTCGGCTATTGTTGAAGACCTCTGCGAGTGGTTTAATCCCTCAGCCCCATGCGGTGCTGAGCTGTTTGGACCATAAGGTGATTGTGTTAGCGTTTGTCTCGGCAGGAGAGCTGTGCCACTGACCCGCATCACCACCCTCAGCTGGAAACAGACGTGGAGGCAGTGAGGACTTTGTATTCAGGCTCTGCGGCCTCTGTCAGGTGAACATCAGAGCTTCACATCTCCTCCATGGCCTGAAAATGAAGAGATAACTGCTGGTTTTTCTGCATTGTGTAATGTTCTCCTCCTTTTTTATCCTCTTAGGGTGTATGGGTCAATTGATGATGTGGACGTTGACTTAAACATTAATGCCAACTTTCTGGATGTAAGTTAAATTTACAGTACGGTTCAGTTCAGACAAAAGTTCACATATGCTTGAACAGGACAGTATCAATTATTCCTGCACGTCCAAAACATTCACAAATTTGGTTTATTTAACATTATGTTTCTTCAGACACTTGTAAATCCTAACTTGTACAGTTAGGATTTGGTCAAAAATCCCTTTGCCCTTTTCACCTCAATCAGCCGCATCATTAACTAGCATCTCTTTGGATCTTCTTTGCTGAATACAACCAATTTGCTGGTTTTCCTGCGTCGATTCAAGTAAGAAGACTATTCCAAAGGTTTACGTTTTAACTTGGTTTCCATCCCAGGGCCGTTTCCGATGCGTGTCAAGGGTCATTTTTCTGTTTGAACACCCATTAGTATCCAAGATTTAACTTTTATGCTCATTATTTTGTCCACTTTTGTCCACATTTCATCAGTTCCAGAGCCTATATTGACATGTTTGACGTTTGCCGTCGTGACATCAGGACCTGTTGTGTCCACAGGAGGAAGTGGCCAAAGCCTGGGGGATTAATCAGTCAGAGCCCATTGTTATCCGTCTGCACTTTTCTCTCTCTCAGTATCTGGATGGACCCGGTGAGCATCAGTGACACTTGCTGCCAAATGGCTGTGTTATTAGTGTGACAGTAGGTTGAATAATGTTTTCTGCTGCAGCACCTTCAGTTCAAGTTTTTCAGCCATCGAACACGGATCATTTCAGTCTTGGGAAACAACTACAGAAGTGGGTGTTTTATATCATCATTTTTATTATAGTGATGAAACTACACTCTTATTAGTCATTGTCTCTTTTACAGACTCCATGAACACAATCTGTTCCAACTCTTTCTGTTCCCCAGTATTCTCGCAGTGTTCATATCTCGCGAGTGGGAACACCTGACAAACGAGAAGATCGTCGTCCAACAGAAGTGCAGACACAGCTGGTATAGGCCGAGTGGAACCATCAAGAAATTCCGTGCCCGACTCAGCATCTGGTTACCACTGTCAAAGTAAGTGATGATTTCATGAGTTCAGCTGATTGATTTATGACTGAATCTGTTCTTGGATATCTGTTCAACCCTCAGGTCAAATGATCTCCAGCATCCAACTAAAAGGGGAAGGATCTTTTTACCAACAATGAAACTAAACCGTTTCACAAATCATACAACTTCCTACTCCATCAAGAATCCCACAGGAGAGCTCTTCACCTACACACCCAGTGGGAAGGTGAGCGCTCCCTCCTTAGCTATAGTGGAGATAAATCATTATGATTTACTATTTTCAACGTGTTGTTAACTCTTCCCTCTGATGTTCTGAAAGGGTTTAATAAAAGTATTTGTGCACCTTCTTCCCCAGAGGGTGGTGGTGTCTGCGGTCAAATCCTCGACACAGCTTAGTACCAAACAGCTGATGGAGCTGCTTTTCTCCTCCCAAGCCATCGGGCACTGTAAGACCCCCCCGACTCTAAAGCATGGCTTCTTAGTCCAGGTGATGACAAACTGTAAATTGTATAACTATTGGAAACATTATCTTTTTTTGTAATGAGAGGTTTTAATTTAACTAAATGTTCATACTTGGCAGTGGTGTTTTGCTTGGCTGCATTTCATCAAAAGGCGTTTTGAGTGTTTTTCCCACCATACACATTCAAAACAGAGTATTATGTTGTCCGGTATAGTTTTAATGAAAACTTGCCGTTTTAATCTAGTTGCATTACGTTTTACAGGGTTACCAAACTTTTTGCTTTTGTTTAAAACATTAGAATGTAATTATTTCACACCATTTCACAACATTTTATCATAGTGTTTTACAATACCATTCGTTTGGATTTTACTGCTGATCTCAACACAAACAACACAAAGTTGTTTTCAGCAACTGCCAATGGTTTAAAAAAATTGTCTTTAGTAAATGTCAAAGCAGATTATGAGAAAGAATCAAACAATGTCTATAATTATGTGTTACAATTTGCTGACATGTTTATATATATATGTTTAAGCAACTCATCGGGGTTGTTGTGACCTTTGACACCGGCCTGTCCAGTGGTGGCGATTGTGGCGCCTCAGAGTTTGAGCTAAACTTATCGTAAACTGTGCTTAGATGAATTTGTTGTTCAGAGCAGAGGCTGACTCTGACCTAAAACAGGCAGTTGGGGGAAGAAATGGCGAAGCAGATTCTATTATGCTTCTCATGTGTGGAGTCTGTTTCCTGGGCCCACAATAAATGCATTATAGTCAATTAATGAATTCATTGATTGGGGGTGTTGTTTTTTTTAATGCATCATCATTTGCTTGTCATTGTTGCACGAAGATAATGAGGTATGCTGGGCAGAGAATGCCAACGCTGAATGAATACTGTGTGGTCTGTGATGAGCGACACGTGTTTCAGAACGGCCCCATGTTAAAGGTAAACCACTATAGAGAAATTACTGGGCAGCTGAGCTACAGAAGAGAAACTTACATTTCTGGTAACTGTCAGCACATCACCACCACTCTGTTTGTGTGTGTCTGTAGCCCGCAGTTTGCACAAGGGAGCTATGTGTGTTTTCCTTTTATACACTGGGGGTTATGTCTGGAGCTACAGAGGAGGTTGCAACGGGTGCAGAGGTAGGTAACAAATAAATGCACACACTTAAATACGACGTGTGATTGATCGTTATAAGATTGACGTATTCCAATAACCTCTGTTGTAGGTTATTGACCTGTTGGTCGCAATGTGCAGAGCTGCCCTTCACTCTTCACGCAAGAGCATCATATTTGAACCCTACCCTTCTGTCGTTGATCCATACAACCCCAAAGCCCTGGCCTTTACCCCCAAGGTATGAGCTGAACCGATTCAATTCATCACTTGATTTGAAATAGACTGTTTAGTATGTCATCTTTTGAATTGTGAAAGATTCTTATTGTTTTTGTGGTAGAGAAAGAGCTACAGCAGGCTGCAAAAAGCACTGGACAGTGTCCTATTGATCAGGACGTTGGCACAGGTGACTGATCTTAAAATAAATCCTACACTAATGATGCCGTTTACACAATTTACCTCTGATCCTCCTTATCAGAAAATAATCTGAAGTCCTGACTTCAATTCATTTGTCCAGGGTCCATATTCTGAAATAAGGAAGCAGATGGACAAATTAGATCCTCTTGCTTATCCCTTACTACAATGGTGAGTGACACAGTCTAAACTAGCATTTCACTCATATTGTTATTCCATTTAAGATGTGATGATGTGAAGCGTGTCTCAGATTTATATCCAGATGTGTGTTTGTGTGTTTTGACAACAGGATTTTAGCAAGCAACAGATCACACATTGTCAAGCTTCCACTGAACAGGGTAAGATAGAACAGTTAGATAGTAATACCGTAGTTGCGCGTTTTACTACAGAGGTTAATATTTAGCAGCCAAATATATAGATTAATTACCGTGTTTCATATATATTCTATTCTGCTGTTGCTATCCCCACCATATTTTCAATCCCCTGCTGCACAATAGCAACTGAAGTTCATGCACACACCCCATCAGTTCCTGTTGATCAGCAGCCCTCCATCCAAAGAGGCTCGATTCCAAACTGCCAGAAAACTGTATGGCAGCACATTCGCTTTTCAGTGAGTAAAAAAAAAGTAAAAGTAAAAAAATATATCATTGTAAAACATACAGATTATACTTTATGCTGCTTCATGTCCATATTCTTTTGTCTTTCAGTGGTTCCCACATTGAAAACTGGCACTCTATTTTAAGAAACGGGCTGGTTAATGCCTCATACACAAAATTACAGGTATGAAAAGGTCTTTGAATATCACTGTGGAGATTTTCACACGGTCATCGGACTTCTGGAATTCTAACTGGCTACAATCTGACTTTATTTTTTCCTCAGCTTCATGGAGCAGCGTATGGGAAAGGCATCTATTTGAGTCCTATCTCAAGCATATCCTTTGGATATTCTGGTAAGAATGTACACTGTAATGTTGTTCCTAACCGTGTGCGTTTAATCATTTTTCCGTTTTCCATTCCTTTTTGATTCAAACATGTTTTTGAAACATATTCTTTGTCTTGGGGTAAAGAGATGGGTAAAGGTCGACACCAAATAATCGCAAGAGAGGAACTCCTAAAGAAATACAACCGAATAAACAAGGTCAAACAGGTACTGCAGATTATAATTAGTAGTAGAATATATAGAAATTCACATTTGTTCAGGCTCTGCCTATTGATGCACATTATTCAAGGACACATTCTCTTTTTTTCTATCTCATCCTGTTCTCTTGCCTTTCTTTTAGGAACGGCCAGGACAAGCAAGGTTTCTGCGGAGCAGGAACCTAAACTGCATTGCACTCTGTGAGGGTAAATATCAGATAACGTAGTGTGACAAAGAAGAAAAAGCCTTGATTTGATAATATAAGGTGTGCATTTTCGACATTGTTCTATAAAAAGTTGTCTGTATGTCTTAATAGTCATAACTTCAAAAAACCTTCACAAACATGGGGACATCTGGGTGTGTCCGGTACCTGACCATGTGTGCACACGTTTCCTCTTTGTGTGAGTAAAATATGAAGCAGCAGAGACGTAACTGTCTCAAAATCCTCTCTAATTCTCAGATACTCCAGATTTCTAAAACGTTCCACTGTTGTCTCTCTCAGGTATGAAAATGGTCAGGTGGGAGATGTCAACATCAACACTCAGGAAGACAGGATCCACAGGGAAATTTTACAAGTAATTGCTTCGAAGCCATGCTGAGAAAACCAATATGCACACGTACTGTATATCCACGCATCTCTCTATGATGTAGATTTCATATAAACACACACTAAGAGTGGATCTTAGTTGGTCACTTGTGTTTTTATATGACAAAAGATTGACAAAAGAATATGAATGTGCTGCCTGATGTTACATTCACCAGCTGAGTGGGAAAAAAACACTAAGGAAGGAAACTACTCCACAAAACTGAATAAGGCATCTCTTCTTCTGTTATCATATGTAGTTGTGTGAGATGGAAGGAAGTGTTGTTGTTGAGTTGTGGAATCATGCACCTGTAAAACCTTTTTTGCCTTGTATCTTAATTGACAGACTGATATCATCTAAATCTGTCAGTCTCATGAATACATTTTTATAACCACACGTTTTTTTTAAATAAATGTTCTACAATATTTGTATTTAACATATGTGTTTTATTTTACTTGTAAATGCAGAGTTGCCCAAAGCTCAATGGCCCCAAATTATTTAGTTTATGTAATACATGTGTTGTACCACAAGATGGAAGTGTAACCAATAACAAGCCTCTATGTGGCTCTTAGCATTACCGACACATAACTGTTACGTTAGGAATCATAATTCAATCTACAGAGACTGCTACAGATGTTGAAATTGGATAATACTGTGGCCACATTCACAGCTTGGGTGTTGAGCCTGTGTCTTATTCTTCTTTCAATAAAAACACTAGACAACAACACACCTGATGTGTCAGAGGAGTCACACACAAAACAAGCGATGCCGTGCTTTATACTGAAAAACTGAAAAGGTGAAAAAGTAGAGTTACATCCAAAAAATTACATAAAAAATCCTACATTTATTCATGATGGAAATAATCTAGTCTATTCACCGATGGACAATTGATTGACAGTTACGGTCAGTGGATTAATCTCCTGAGTGCCAGCTGCAATTTGCAGCTCAGATTCCTATCCAGATGTGTGTTTGTATGTTAGATAACGGGATTTTAGATACAGAAAGAGCCAAGAATCTCACCTTTGTGCTCATTGTGCGAGTCAGTGAATAACAAGGGGGTGCGTACCATCCTTTGAGGCAGAAATGCACCATTATAACAGTATACTGGTTCCATATGAGCCCCACAGCTGCCTCCCGACTCCCTCCCGCTCCTCTAAAGAAAACGTGAGTGTGAAAACACCTATGTGTCTGGATAGAGATCTTCTCTTACAAGTTCAGATTTTTATCATTTCGTACAAGTTTGGCATAAGTAGCAGCTCCAGGGCAGGAATGTCCTCACAAATGTCACTGATTCCCTGAAAATTATGGAGCAAGCATTTTCTGGGTCAGCCCAGCTGGCGATGGACTGAAGGGAGGAGAGCTGTGAAGTTGCTGTAATAGCCCAAAGGAAGACATTTCTCAAGGACCATATGGCTCTCTGATGATAGTGCAGAGGGAAAGTTGCCTCGAAAAAACATGATATACTGTATGTCGCAACAGCTATTGAAAATGTTTTTCTGTATTTTTAACCGAGGGAGATTGTATAGGTTGGTGAGATATCTACAAAGGGGCACATTAAGACTGTCAACAAAATGTGACAATCGACACCTCTTCGTTTAAAACAAAGAATTATTTCAGCTACATGCCTTGTTAAATCACATTAGCTTGTGTTTATTCATCCGTATAATTCAAGCAACCATACAGACAAATAAAATCTCCAAGCCCTCAAGGGTTTAACAAAAGCTTCCCCCTCCAAAACCAACACACTAGAATGTGACAGATATTATTAAATGTTGCATGTGCCTTTAAGAGCACTATGTCCCACTCTACATGTCTCTCTCTGAGCCTCCTATGTGTTTGTTGGCATCAGCTGTCCTCAGTGCTGAATAGAGCAAGGACATCGTTTCCTTCACGTCAATGGGATTAGAAGAAGAAATGCCCTTTTCATTCTGCTGGCTCTCTCCAAAGTACTCCAAAGACAAAATGGGAATGCAGCATGGACAGATGACGGAAAAAGGATCAAGATAAAAACACACAACTCCAAGTTTGGATTACAAAGCTGCTCAGTTTTTTTTTTGTTTCTCGTACAAATGAACAAGAAACAAATCTTCAAATCTCAAGGGAGGTGTGCAAACAACCAAGGCTGCAGGCTCAGAAACAGCATCCTGCGCTGTTATTTTGTTGCTTTCTAAGCAGTGACCGAACCCACGGGTCAGATGAAGAGTTCAAGTGCTGCATGCAGCGCTGCAATGGAACCAACGTCTGCTTCGCTCAACTCTTCTGTCCCGTCTTCACCTTCGTCTGCAAAACTTAGCCAAAGCAACTTCAGGAGAATCAGCCGAACAGAGGACAGCAGTCCCCATCCGATCGCCGGCCTGGCAGCAGATGTTCTGCACATGCGAGTGAAAGAGGGAAGCAAGATACGCAATCTAGTGCGGTTCGTAACAGTTCGTATGCAAGGGGAGGGAAGAGACGGCGATGGGACATTGCTGAGGCAGGTGGTCTTCACTGGCTCAGGGAGGGGAGTCACCAAGACCATCACCTGTGTTGAGATCCTGAAACGTAAAGTGGGAGGGCTGCACCAGGTGTCCAAACTCCACTACAAGACAGTGAATGAGGTTTGGGAGAGTTCCCTGCAGGGAGCGCCTGGGACAACCATGCAGAGGACAGTCCCTGCCATCTGCATCCTGCTCTCTAAAGACCCTCTGGATCCCCAGGAGCCCGGATACCAACCTCCACGATCCCTCAGTGTTCCGACAGAGGACACAGAGAGCTGCAGACCTCTGCTCCAGCCACCTCACAGTCCCTCGACACAGCGCGGAGCCAAGAGACTCTGTGAGGACGACTGGAGTCTGACTGCATTTTGTGAAATATCAGAAAAATAGTTTTTATTAGTGTGTATATGTAGTTATTTTACTGTGACTTTTTTACAGCATCAGGTTCACTTAATTAGAAGAAATAACTCTGAATTTATGTTTTAATGTTTATGTAGGTCACAGCAGCCTCCGATGGCAAAAATTAAAGACGTTCTTTCAATTCATACTCAACAATACTGCATCAGAATTAGAAAGGTCATTATATTCTAAATGATTTGCAGGATTACGCGTGCATGTTTTTCTTCATTAGGATGAAATTCATGTACATAATAATGGATCATGAGAGAAGAATGTTTTAGTTAATGGTTGACTTTAAAATACATGATGGATATGTCATCACTGTAATAAATAAACTAATTTGGAAATGTATCTCAGCTTATGTTATAGTGTGTTGGAAAGTATACATGCATTTTATTTGAAAATGTACATACCCTACAGAACGGATGCAGTTCAAAGCTCCAAAACTGGATTTTTACAGAAAGGCAAATCTATTTTATTCCATGCAGATTACTACCTGCATCTCCAAACGGTCAGTAGTCAGTTTATTTTGACCCAGGTCAGTTTGTGCTTTGTGTTACAATGACATGTAGCAGAGTGGAAAATTAGTCTTCAACACCACAAGCCTTGGGACTATTTAACTCTCATCCTGTAGCTTCAATTCTTCAAACCTTTAAAAAAGATATCTGATATTGCTGTAGGAACTACTGTACACGTTATTTATTAGTGGTGTCAAAGGTGAGAAAAGACAAGGCTCTATTTGTGTAGCACATTTTCAAACATAGGAAAACTGAAAGTAATGACACAATGACATTGACTGTGTTATACTATTTTGGCATGGTGTTTCCTAGCAGATGGATGGTTCTGTATGGAGTTTTTAATCGCATCTCATGTATAAAATATAAATAGTGGGATTTATAAAATACATTAATGAATCCCATGAATTTACTAAACTTTTCTGTGAGACTTATCAAGTATGTATGCACCTGTGATCCATTTTCCATAGGGGGAAAACTCATCTTAAAATAAAGACAATCAGTTGGCAGTTGATCTGGTACACCTTGTCTGATACAACAACCTGCTATTAATCCTATTATCATGAAGGTCACAATCAGGTCTTATTCAAATGTTTTAAAGAGCCGTTGATTTGACTATATGTTCATTTTGGAGATTGCAGTTCGTAGTGCTATAGAGTTGCATTGCATTGTATATACTGGCTTTTCTATTATTATGTCAACCTCATTCATATTAATGGGGGTAGACTAAATACCAGAAATACATTCCCTACATTCACTGACTACATCCTACTAATAAACAATTTTAATAGAAAATGGATCATCATGAACTTCATTTAAGGGAGGATTTTCAAGATTAATCTGCATACATTTTTTACTATAAACTGAATGTACAGTACAGGGCAAAGTTTCCAGGTACATTTCCATCTGGCTTCCACAAAACCCTGATGACAACACCATGGAGTCATTTAAATGAAGAGACAGAGGGTAATGACTAAATCCACAGAAAATCTGCGGCAAGTTCTCGAAGATACTAAGAACAACCCACTAATTTTTGTTCTACATTTTGAGTCAACTAATAAAATAAAACCTATTAATGGCATTATTTAAATTTTTTTTTTTTTTAAATAATCTCCACTTTACTTTTAATTAATAAAGCGTTTGGACAAAGCCTCACGTGTAAATGTATGCCACGTTAATTCGAGGTCAAAGTCAGAACCAGTAGGACAAAAATACAGGAACGAAAATATCACAGTCCTGCAGCAGTTCGCACATGCGCAGGGCGGGGCCGCGTACGTGACGGGCTAAGCTAGTTAGCGTTAGCGCCCTCCTGCCAAACCTCGCCGAACCGCGTTGCCGGCTGTCCCGCATCATGTTCAGAGCCGCCGTCCGACTCTCTGTCTCCGGTGTCCGGGGCTTGACCCGCACGACGCCCGGGTCCCAAGGTACCGTGTCAGTCTGCTCCCACGCGTGAATGTTATGTTGTACATTGGCAGCTCGTGGACCATTGAGGAAGTTCTAGCGGAAATTAAAGCAGGCTAGCTTGCGGCTACTAGCTCGGCCGGTGTAACGGTCACTTCTAACTACACGGTGATTGTGTCGATGTCTCAGTCTCGTCTCGTAAACTGTCGTTAAACACACACGCGACTCCCTCTGTCTGGCGGCGGGCTGCTCTGGTGTCGCCCCGGTGCTCCGCTCCGTGGTGTCCGTGTCCGTGTCCTTGCCATGACCCAGTCGGAAGGCTCGGGCTCGGGCCCTGTTAGTTGTGCTGCCGGTGGCTAGCTGCTAACATGCTAACTAGGTTCGTTGACCGCAGCTCTGTGTTCCACCGACTCCTCGCCGAGTGTGTTATTGGACTCGATCCGTGGTTTTACTGCAGGCGACTACAAACTAGCACCTCACTACTGATGTGATGTTTGAGCAAATACACTGATCCTGTACCTGTGTGTAGCAGTACAGTTATATTAGGCAGATGTAGGCAGTCAGTGTTGGAGAGATCATAGGATCACCCCTCTACTTGAATATATTAAAGCACCATAGTGCAGATAGTTGTCTGTCAGTGTGTTAGCCTGCTGGGTATCAGTCGTATCAGGACGCTGGCACAAATCCAGCTGCATTAAGTACCACACAGCACTTGTCCTTTTCCCAACCCTCTCCACTGTAGATCTCCTTGACAGGCACCGTTTGCCCTTCCGCAGCACCCCCCGCTAGAGGCCACTGATTCACCTGGGCGGTGCCAGGTTGTCCAACTGAGAATTTTGTTTTCATCCCGCAGCTCCGCTGGCCTCAAGGTGCTACTCACACGGGAAGCAGGAGACAGATGAGGAGTTTGACGCCCGCTGGGTCACCTACTTCAGCAAGCCAGACATTGACGCATGGGAGCTGAGAAAAGGTACTTGTGTGTAAAGATTGGTGACAGTGGATCGCAAAATATGTAAGCCCTGGCCAATATAGGAAATATTTGAGACTGAATACAAAGCGTCCAACAGTTGTGATTGCAGAGCGTGGAATAAGGAAGTTGTTTTCGAGAGCTTAGGCAATACAACAGTATTTATTGGGAGACGAGCAGACGTCTTTGGACAATTTAAAAACTAGTGTTAATGCATCACCAAGAGTTTCAGTACAAATGCCAAAACAACACCATATATTGAAGACTGACCTGAACTTCCTTTATATTAAATGTTGGTCAAGTTGTTGGTCAAAAACTTGAATAAAAAAAGTTGGTTTTGTATGGGCCAAATAATGATTAAAATCAGAAACTGTGTGAACAAAGAATAAATATAGCAAAGCACCACTCTGAGCAAGCTTTCAATACCAGCCCTTCACAGTTTTTGATTAATGTACCAAAATCCATTGAGATTTATTTTCCAGTCTTGGTCAGTAAAACCATCTTAGTTGGTTAGTCTGGCTTTTGATTTGATTTTGTCGTCTTCAGTTCTTCGACTGATGGTATCAAACATTCACTTCGGGGTTTATAAACAGGAAACGTAATGCTAACTAGCACAATTTTTTTTCTTCATATAACCAGTATTCACTACAAATCTAACATGCAAATGGTCTGCAGAAACAAACATTTTCTTCGACATGTTCTTTTAGGTCCCGCTCCATACTCCTCCTGGGGTGTGTAATATTACTGATCGTTCAACAGTCACACAGAATTCTATACTTATGAGTGTGTCAATCTTTGGGCTTCTGCCGGACACCCTTTTATCTTCACCACACTGTGTTCACTTGTGGTTAAACGTGGGCTCGTGTCTGTCCCAGTCTTGTGAACACTATATACCAGGAACACCTGGAGTGAACGTCATTACTTCTGACACAAACTTCAACTTTGACTCGAGGATCAACCGATTACAATCTGGCTGCTTAAAGTCATGGTCACTGTGACCTCACAAAACTGATGTTTGGTCATAATTCAAGAATTCCTACTCTGCATTATGACAACGTTTCCCACACCTGTGTTAAATGATAAAATGATAAAGTTATGACATAATATTTCCGCACAGTGAAAGGTCAATACAATTTTGATGTGCTACTGAGTATTTTTAGCTCGGGGAAGGTGTGTTTGTGTGGGATCAATGTAAAATAAACCACACTGCCTGTTTTCTTTGTAATGCAACGGCATGTGACTCAGTAACTGTGTCTGGTTTATGGGGTCTGTGCTTCAGAGAATCTGATATAGTCTTATCACGCTTTGACTACGATTCCTTTGAACAACCTATGAAATGAAAGGAATGTGATTATATATATATAAATGTGTATTTTCTTTCCTCTGTTCTTAAATGAAGTGGGGTTTTTTGTCTTTCAGGGATGAACACGTTGATTGGTTATGACCTGGTACCTGAGCCAAAGATTCTCGAGGCAGCTCTGAGAGCCTGTCGGAGGTTAGACGACCTGGCAACCGCTGTCCGGATTTTGGAAGCTGTGAAGGTGAGAGAAAAGCTCCTCCTGCCAATGACTTTCTTTGCAGTTGGCATCCATAAGTAAATGATTAATGGGTTTTGCCATTGTTTAATTTCCGCAGCACAAAGCCGGACCTCATAAAGAGATCTACCCATACCTGATCCAGGAGCTGCAGCCTGTACTAGATGAACTTGGTGTCGCCACACCTGAAGAGCTTGGCATTGACAAACTGTAAATGAGTAGGTATTAAATTCTCTGAATGGGCATTTTATTTATTTATTTTATTTCAATTTCCATGTTTGCTGTGAGGTGGCAGTCAAAAATAAATGTTGTTGTTTTTTTCCAGATAGCTGAGAGTGAAAATCCCCAGGACTTGTACTTAAATGTTTGCCTCATACAATACATGTGATATTTAATTCGGCCTTTATTAAGTTCTTTTGCTTGTAAAATAATGATGAACCTAATAAAGGAAACTGTATCTTTATCGAGTGTCACAAGCATTTTTGGGTATTTAAAATAGTTTGAGAACATATTGAAGCAACTTTTGTTCACAAGAGTGGCGTGTCACTGTACACTGCATGTCGTCTGAGTGTGTCCACACCTTCATGTGAAGGTCACATTTTGCCTCCAGGGAGCAGCATTTTCACACAAATGTAAACCTCATTCTACTGTATTCAGTCTACATTGAAACTGTTTTCATTTCAGGGAAAATTTACATGTTTATTTAATAAACTTGTTCAAATGGCTAATGGTGTATTGTTATTATCAACAGCTGTAACAGAACTATGGCAGCAACGATCATTTATGAAATTAGTTTCAGTGACCAGAACAGACCGCGCTTCTTACAGTTCATGGTAAACTGAGAGAACTTGGTTTTTCAGTTTTGTCTTTCAGTAATACCCCAAAAAACTACCAGCCTTTCTCAGGGGTATCCTGTTTATCCAACGGGCCGACAACTAAGTTATTTTTAGTTGACAAAACGTGTATGTGTTCTCAGAGCTCTCTTTCACTGCACCTTCACCCCAGTACGAAGGTGCCCCCCCCCCGCCCCCACTCTAATATTACTGGTTTTATATGCTTGCAATTCTCATCTTCAATGCTCTGACTAATCCATTGATTTAAGTGATGTTTTGCCTGAACATGGCTTCATGTAAGATAATTTTTTTAACTCTTATTTTATAATCAATCACATCATGTCAACAGCATCTACCTTGGGCTTTTAATAGAGTGTGGGAGAAACTACAATCACTGATTCCCAAGTAAGTACTGTTATCTCATGTAGCGTGTGACTGCTCAGAATAGAAGCACAGTGTTTGGACAGTTTGATAGTTCCCCTCATTCACAGCCCTGTTCGTGTTAAAGTGGCCACATTTATATGACGGTAACTCGCAGAAATAGATCTTGAACCCTGTGAGGAATCCACTGGAAATGTTGGACCCTGACAAATGACCTCAGTGGCCCCTCGGGCTATATACATTTGGTCTAGACACTTTTGTGTGCTTTCTCTCTCTCTCTCTCTGATAATCTAAATCCGGTCCAGAGAAAATCAGAGGACAATGACTAATGGACCGTGACGTCACAGCCCAAATTCACTCCGGTGCGTGTGTCCGACGTGAGGAGCAGAGGACAAAAAGAGGACGTGGCCCTGAGCCTGTAGAGGTCAGATCGATTTGCAGCTGTGAATGGAGGTTTTAAAGCTCCAGGTTTAAGAAAACCCGTGCCGTTGCGTATCTTTTGGGCTGAGCTTGGGAACATGGAGGAGAACATGAAGGAGATCGGCGGCGGTTTGAGGTTTTTAGGGTGGGATTCTCTTTGTGAAGTGGGCGGGTGTAGCTCCAGAGACATGTAGGGAAGAAACCCTCTCCGCGAGCTTTACGCACGGGGCGGGCCCTTCATTCATCCGAGCTGGGGGGGGTGGGGTGGGGGCAGGGTGTGTGCCACTCAGTCACAGACAATCAAAGATGTTTGAGTTTCCATGCGCAGTGACCAGGGAGGCACAACGCGAGGCACTACCACCCCTCCTCCAGCTCCGCGCGCACGGGCCTCCGCACCGCAGGGGCCTCTGATCCACACTCGATCGGAAGAGAATCGTTTCTGTCGAAGAAAAGAGAGAAAAAAAGAGAAGAAAAAATCGGTCATGAGACGCGATTTGTGTCTGCCGGAAGACAGAAGGAAAAACTAGACACGACCTGTTGGCGATGATGGATTACTCGAAGGCGCAAATGGTGAGTGTCGACGACGGTTCGGTAACGCTCGTGTTTGTTACAGTAACAAAGCGAATGGCGATTAATCGAGTCGTTATTCGGAGCATCTGGGGCGTTACGATGGATTTTCTTTGGCCTTTTCGTTGAGGGGAACGACTTTTTAAAGTATGAACGGATGCAGACTTTAATTCGCATGTATCTTCACTTTGCAATTAAGTTTATTTCCCCCCCTCATGAAATCGAAGAATCGATTTGTATCGTTTGCCTTCAGTTTTTCCTCCCCCGGTTTATTTCCATCATTGCTTAATCGAAGTCGATTTTTCTCCAAAGTGAGTAGTAGGCTACACGGGGAATCTTAGTGAGAATCATTTGTATCCTGCTGCTGATTTATTCTCGAGTAAATCAATGCATTTTTCGTTAATAATTGTCTCAAGCCTTCAAGCTTTGCTTCACTTTAATCCCCCATTAATGATCTTTCTGAGGCAGAGGCAGCCTCTCTTTGACCAAGTTTCCCATCAACTTGTTATTCACATCCAAAACAAATAGACTAAATCTCTTTTAGACAACATATTTCAACTTGTTGAATGCAGTTTTCTTGGATGTATAACATTTGGTCCATTTGGTCCAATTTATAGCCCCCCACTGAACAGTGAAGTGATGTGTCATTTTCTAAATCAATTTTTTTTCTTGTCCTCAGTCTAGCTTATCTGAGGAGGGCAGTTCAGCTGGGATTCCTCAGACCAGTCCTGCTGGTGTGAAGCTGGAGGCGGTGATGGAACAGCTGCAGAGACAACATGAGGCCAAACTGGAGGTGAGCCTGCAGGAGAAGCATCTTCAGGCTCAGCTGCTGTTTGCTCAGCACGCCGCTGCGGCCAGAGCCTCTGGCTCCAGACTGGACTCTGTATTATTAGCCGGACAGACTTATCACGGCGCTCAGCAAGCTCTGCTCAGCCACCTCGGCAGAATGGACCCAGACGACGACGACGAAGACGAAGAAGACACAGATGAGGAGGAGCGAGAGATGGTTGGGAACGACGAGGAGGAAGATGAAGAGGAGGAGGAGAGTGGGCTCCATCAGGAGGTGAAGAAGCCCCGACTCCAGCAGGTTCCCGGCTTCCCATTCTCCTCTTATTCCACGGCTCAATCGGCCGCTGTGAGGCAAATGTCTGAATCTCCACCTCCGGCAATAAAACAGGAGCACGAGGAGAAGGACCTTCTGTCTCCTGCAGGCCAACACGCCTTCACCTCACCCAACGGCTTCACCGACTGGGGCTATGACGAGCCATTAAAACGAGTAGGTTATCTTACGTTTGATTAATAAAACCGTAGGGTTGTATTGTCTTTCTCTTCTGAGTGAATTTTAGAATATTTCTTTTCATAAATCACGGATGCAGAACTGTCCATTGTAATATTCAATAGTATGTATATATCCACTCTGGTAATTTGTTGTTGATCATGGTAAAAAAAATTCGAGCCTCCTTCATGTCTTTCCAGATTGAAGATGAACATCTGTGACTCTCTTCTGTAGTTTGTTGACGTTCTGCCTCTGGTTATTAATTGTCGACGTCCTCCTGCTGAGAGTCAGCCTGCGCTGCTCTTTCACAAGTGGAGGAAGGAGCGTACCCCTTTGGCAAGGTGCCCAACCTTGATAGTGTTTAGGCTAATCACTGGCCAGATCAGAGGTCTCTCCTCCGTCCATACTCAAACTCATGTCTCTCACTTTCAGAAACGCCTTTTTTTCTTTGCCTCTGCCGGAGCTAATTGGTCTTGGCTCTGGTCCAATCCAAACTGTTCAAAGTAGCTGGCTCAGGACTGACAGAGTAGAGGATTAATGAAATGGCCTCAAGCATGCATCTATGCTCAAGGTTTGCTCCGAGGGTTAACTATAGTGTAAGGCATTGCTTGGGGAGGGGGGAGGGTTTTTTTCCCCCTCCTTGTGTGTTTGCTTTAAAAAACAAAATCATGTTAAACATGAGTAAAGAAGACAGTATTTCTGAGCATGTTTCCCAGCAGATGTTTAGCTTCATAAAGGAAGCAGGGGATGGATTTTCTTTTTCTCCCTTTTATGGGGGCGGATTTCATTGGTTCTTCTGTGTGTATGTTTCCCTCGAAAAGGCCCCCCTTCAATACAATGCATTATGATTAACGAGGCCTGTGGGCAGAGGGTCGGCCCGGTGCCTCACAGCATACCAGCAGGCCACCACCCATAAAGTTTACTTACAGTAGTTTCAGTGGAGCGGAATGGGCTTTTGTTATTTCCCTGTTAAGATTCTGTTGTTCTCGATTTAGAAATATTTTAGACTTGTATTTTCTTCTTTTTTTCCTCTTATTGCCTGAATGTTGGGTAAGAAAACAGGTGGAATCACTTGGCCTTTTTACAAATGTAAATAATTACGATTGTTAGAAGAAGAAGAAGTATCTTTTGAAACCTTGATGAGGCCAGAAAATTCACGTAGCTCGGTGGAATGCTTTGCATAATTTAGCGGTCGCTTGGCAACACTAAATGGCTGGTTAATTCAACTGCAAGTAATCAATACACTTTATACTACTGCAGAGGGAATGTGTTTCTCTTTCTCAGCGCAGCCCAAAGAACCATGAATGCGTCTAAAACATTTCGGTGAGCGCAGCGATGAGACGTGAGACGTTAATTTATCACCGTGCAGTTTATCTTCAGGTGATAGTCATTTTTAGTAAATTGGTGTTTAGGCCTGTTTGTCCAAATCTCTACGAACAGCTCAGATGTTGCTCCAGCTGTAATTTTATAATCTGAAGAAATAGCAGGTGACGCTTCTGCGGTGACCTGTATCCTAATCTTTGGATGCCATTTGTGTTTCCCTTAATCTTGTTAATTGTTACACCAAAGTGAGACGTTCCTTTATCTTTGCTTTGATCTGCAGCCTTCAACCTGACAATAGATTATATATGCTGCACTTTACCCATCTCGTTTGATTAATATTTGTATTCTTAGTTCAAACAGGGCTCCTCTCGGTGCTTTACACAAATGTTTTTGCAAGTTAAATGGTGGCTGTTTTTCTAGTAGATGTGATTTTCCTGTTTTCCTTTTCTGAATAGTCATTCGATTCCCTCCTTATTTTACTTTCTCTTTTACTCATTTTGTCAACACGACCTCTGACGTTAGTAGTGGGCCTGCTGTACAGCCATTGTTCATCCCCTCGTGTGCGGTCTCACTGTAAAAGCCCTCAAATGTTGCACGGGGCCGGGAACAAAGAGCCTATGTCCACTCGCAGTCTAAGCTCCTGGCTCAGCAGGGGGCCAGATAAATAATCTTGACTTGTTCGGGTGACTAAAGGCCCAATAATTTGATTTGGATTAAACATTTGGTCCCCCTGCTGTTACATTGAAAGTTGGTGAGGGATACGTTTTCACTGTCGCTCTGCTGGAACAGCTGAATGATTTTAATGAAGCTCATTACAAGAGGTAGTTTTCACTTACTGTTGTGAGTGTTTAAATGGGATATTTCAAACAAAGTGGGATTTTTTTTTTTTTTACTAGTTGACCACACTTTTTTACTGAACTGCTTTTATATAGTAACACATATATTGTGAAATTGTAATTTAAATACATAAAATCAACTGCAGGCCTAATAAAAACTGGCCTTTTTTATAACAAAACAAAAGAAACCCTTTCCCTGACCTACATACTGAATAGTATCTGGATTCCCAGGGCTGGATGTGTGAAAGCTCTGTGAGCAATTAACTGAAAGCTCTTTGTTAATAGATTCAGAGTAGGTCTCACTTGCTCATCAATAAGGGGGGAAGGGTTTTATTTCCATTTGATGGTGAAAAAGACTGGTATGTTTATCTACCCTCACATCAATAGGCCTTCTGCTGCGGGAGTCGAGGTCCTCGATTAGAAACTGTAAGCTGAAGCTATAAGATGTGTCAACAGCTCTGCCACCACAGACGCAGAGTTTTGTGTTTAAAGTGGATACACGGTTAAACCCGTTAAACAACTAAAACAGAGGAACAGAAAATAATGTAAGCACCCTATATACCCACTATATGCTTGTTTACACCAACCTTAACAAAGGCAGCGTATTGCTACACCCGTCTGCGAAAGAATCAGAGGTGTGACTTAACACAACAGTGTCTGCGTCTGTCCCACCATGTGGACTCCCCCTTTTACAAAGACACCGTTTCTCCGTGACTACCTCTGCTGCCAGAGAGGCAGAACAACAGTGCAGCTGAGTGCGCGGACATGTTGAAACTGTCCTAAAAGTAAAGGATCAGTGGTTAGAATAAAAGGCAATGGATGGTTAAAATAACTAGAAGTCAAGAGTCATTTATTGTCATATGTACAGTAAAAACAAATGTTACACCGCACAATGAAATCCTTACTTCAGTCGTCATCCACTACACAGTTAAATAAAAGAATAAAAGAAATTTAAAAAAAGAAAAGTGGCTAAATGTTAAAATAGCTAAATCTGATGAAGGAATGTTCAACTAGTCAGCTTAAAGCATCAGATAAACCGTTGAAATAGTTGACTAAAGGTAATGTATAAATGGGTGAAATGGATGAAAGTTGAGATATTCAAATGGGTAAATGGTTGAAAACAAAAACTGGGATAAGTCATTTGCTAAAAAGTCATATAAAAACGGTTCAATATGAAAAGGCTGAAATAGGTAATGTAAGTTTAAGGCCATGGATAAATGGTTAAAATGCGTCTTCCATTACAAGTGCTTATAGAACATGTGCAAACTTGACCAAACTGGCCTAAACATTGAGAGCTAAATCAAATATTACAATGCCAAAATCCACCATTTATTCAGTTACCAGTTATAAATAATATCCAGCGTAAGATCTGTTTCAGTCAACTCTGATATGACCGTGTGGGCACATCTGACAGCAAAGGTTGGGAACCACTTTACCCTGTCTCGCTCGATTACGCGCCAGCTCAGCATTTGCGGTTTGGGTTGTGTTTTTATATAAACACGAGGAGAGTTAAAAGATTATTGGTCCCTGTGAATTTTATTGCTGAAGGGACTGGTATTATTGTTTGCAGCTCCAGACTCCATGCAAGGAATGTGAGGATGTGTTTTTGAACAACAAAATGACCAAACCGTCTGTTATTTTGATTAACCACAAGCAATATAATTGAAGCATTTAATCCTTTCACAGACTAAAACACGAATTGTTATGTAGCATGCACATGCTTGTTTTTATATGAAACATGAGCATCAACAGAATGACATGGAAGCAACGCATTGACATGCCTACAGAAAACAAACGGAAGAAATAGATACCCATAAAGAAAACAAACCTGTCATAAGAGGTAACAAGTAGTGCGCGAATAAAGGGACTCTAGAAAAACACTTCAACCACTTTATTTAATTGCAATGACAGACCATTCTTGAGTGTGTTTTCTTCCCAAGGAAACAAATCATGTTTGATTTTCAAACTTGCATCATCACACAGCTCTTGGCTTGCAGAACAATAACTCCCCAGCATGTTTTTCCGCACAGTTGCACACATACTGCCCTCCTCTCACATTTTTAACCTTTAACTGTCGTCCTCAGGGGGGGGAGGTGATGGAGGAATAACATGTCACATTAAACTACCTAATGAGCTTGGGCCCTTTCATTAATCCCTGGGGCCTTTCATGAATCCGCATTTCACAGTGCCCAGCTGTTTTCCGTTCGGACAGTGGATAGTGTTTCCAGTGCTCAACACTGGAAGGGGGAAGTCCAGATTCCTTGAGGAAAATGTAACAAATATAAAAAGATTTAAATGGTATTTCATAGAGGATACAACATACCAGTCTTTTGTTTGATTTGATAATCTCTTTAATTATCCAGCGTCTATGTATTGCATGCCTGCTGGTTAGAATCACCATATACAGCTCAGTACCCTCAATGTGCATTCGTTTTTTGGTCTGAAGTAAACATTTGGAAAATAACTCATTAAATAATGATTTTTTGCTACATTATCCTTGGTAAATTTCTCTGAGACAATCTTGGGGGCAAACTGCTGACTGATATTTCTCTGTGCGGGTGTATTTACAGAGAGGAAGTTCTATCTGGTCGGAGGACAATGACGGAGTAAAAATAAGAGGAGAACCATCCAGGGACTTTGCCAAGGTCAGTAGATTCAGTAGATGTATGTAAAAATAATATGACTGAAAAGTTGAAATGCTTGTCGCTGATGTTTTTTTTTGTTTTTTTTAAATTTACAGCTCTATGAGCTGGATGATGACCCACAACGGAAGGAGTTTCTTGATGAACTGTTTGTCTTTATGCAGAAACGAGGTAAGACTCATTAATGACTACATACATCCTGTTCTTCTTCGTTGTCCTGGGAACTCTGTCTAGTGATTCTGTCCACGTCTTTGTTGATCCTACCAAACCCACGGTCTCCCTCAGTTCTTAAACTTTTCCAGCTTGGTTCAGATTTTTCTTGCAGCAGTCAAACAAGAAGTACTGTAGATGCGGCAAACATTATTTCTGAGGATAGAGGTGGTGGCCATGCCAAATGTGCGTATGCAGCATGTGTTCATCATGAGAACAAAGTCATTTGTTATTTCTGCAACTGCTTATCTAGCCTACTTTTTTAATTGGCTTTTCTCCAAATCGGGATTCAAAGGGTTAGTTGTCATCTCGGTCGGTGATTGGCAGACACGGCTGTCTCAGACACACCCCGCACTACAATCAATGCAGCAACAAAGCTGCTGTGGTGGAATTATCCCCTCCCCCACTCATCTGAAATAGGCTTCATTAGACAAGTTTACCCACACAGATTATACACCGCAAACCATATTGCACAGCATTAACATTTAGCATTAAAGTCCTCCATTTCCTCCTTGTCCCCGTACGAGACCACTCACAAGAGTGCATATCAAAGACCGTCGCTCCATATCATTGTGTACACTCTCCCCTTTATTCAGGAACTCCTGTGAACCGTATCCCCATCATGGCAAAGCAAATTCTGGACCTGTACAGGCTTTATAAGCTCGTGACAGAGAAGGGAGGCCTGGTGGAGGTCATTAACAAGAAGATCTGGAGGGAAATCACCAAAGGTCTCAACCTCCCCACGTCAATCACCAGCGCTGCTTTCACCCTCCGCACCCAGTAAGAGTCTCTCCGAGTTGTAAGAGCTCATAATGCTGAAGCTTTTCTGGTCATTAATCAGTTAACTGGACAACTAAATGGAGCTCCAGTATGAAGTTGAGTCACTGACAATGGAATCACTGTGTTCATCCAATAACATAATAGTAATAGTTTCTTTAAATGGAATGATTTTTCCTTTTTGGAGTTATTACTTTATTGCATATTGCCTTACCTTTATTCAAATGATGTATAATAACAATAATTAGGAAATTAGACACAGACAAGTAAAATATAATTATCTTTGATATTTTTGACCGTATAACTTTCTGTCAGTAATCTTCTAAAATATTACCATTTTACAAATAAATACGATTAAATCACTGTATAATCTGCAGGATGATGATCATTTATCCACATTAATTCATGGATACAATTGAAACCCACTACATTTGCTCATTCTTTTTTATTATGTTCTATTTGTTTTCATTATATATGTGCAGTCTACATGACGCGACAGTAATTTGTAACAGTAAAATATCACATTTACCCTTGTTGGATGAAACTAGGATATATCAAACCCACATGCTTGGTATAATGCAAGCAAAAGAAACTTTATGTACTCACAAAATAATTTCTATAGAATGAAGTGAAGCCCGTTTTGTATGTCTAGTTTTAAGAGAATCTGTTCCAGTAAATAATATTTAACACTGAAACTTTTCCTCCAAGGTATATGAAGTACCTGTACCCGTTTGAGTGTGAGAAGAAGCGACTGAGTTCTCCCGGTGAGCTGCAGGCTGCCATCGACAGTAACCGCCGAGAAGGCCGGCGTCCCAGCTACACCAACAGCCTGTACCGCTACTCTCCCTCCCCGAGCGCTGCTCCACACACCCTCCACTCCTCTCCCACAATACAAACCACAACGACAGCACACAGCAACTTGAATACATCCGCTAGTCCAAATCTGAAGAGAAACACTGGTATGACGATGCTTTGAGTGTTTTCATATTTATTATAAACCTGATTTTATTTTGAAAGTTATTCTTCTTGTTTCAAAGAAAACCTGTTGGTTCTTAGATTATCTATAAATATATATATATATATATATAAAAATATCATATTGAGCCAGAAATTAAATGTTTCCCTCCCTCATTACTATGGCTGCCTTGTGAGAAATCAGGGACACTTCACTTCTAATAGTTTAGATCTCTCCACCCATGGATAATGAAATGGATATTTGTTTCAATATAAAGGCAGTTTGCTATAGCAGTATTTTTCTGTTATGAACTGGTACCATTTTATCTAAAGGGAAGCTTCCATTTCATTTGAAATTGATTTTCACTTTTTTTTCCAATCAGATGAGACCGCCACCCCTGTAATAACAGGCCGGCTGCCCATGGCTCTGGCACTGGGGCAGCAGCAGCAGCAGCTGGCACAAGCTGCCACCTTGGAGCATCTGAGAGAGAGGCTGGAGCGAGGAGCAGGAGGAGCTGCAGCCGATGCTCCAGAGAAGAAAATGATGCGGCTGGCAGAGGAGCAGCAGCGCCTCATGCAGCAGGCGCTCCAACAAAACCTCCTGGCCATGGCCTCTCACTTCAACCCAATGAACCTCAAGCTTAACAATGGACACGGTGAGTTAACTGTACTTTTACCGACCATATCGTATCTGAACATTATCATAGGATAGTCCACCAATCATTGTTGTTTTTCCACAGAGAGCAAACAGGATTTGTCTCTGAGTATCTCGACTAATGGAGCAGCCAGTATCAGTGTATCTGTGGAAGTCAATGGTACTATTTACTCAGGTACGTCTCTCTCTGTGTGTGTGTGTGTGTGTGTGTGTGTGTGTGTGTGTGTGTGTGTGTGTGTGTGTGTGTGTGTGTGTGTGTGTGTGTGTGTGTGTGCGTGTGCGTGCGTGCGCGCGTGCGCGCAGTCCTGAAATTCCTTAAGAAGCAGTTAAGAAATGTATTTATTTATTTTTATCAAGTTCCTTTTTAAAATTGTTAAAATGTAAAATTTATTAGAGAATTTACTAATACATATTTTAAATTCTCAGATTAGATAGCACTTCATTGCACTATTTACAGGCAACGCTATAATCTCGCTTTACCCATACACTACTTGAAAGAATATTTTTAACCTTTGGGGAATTGTTTCATTTAGCCTTGTTCAATCAGGAAAAAAATGGTTACGAGCATCATCTATGTCTTGTTGATTTGATTAGTACAAAAACTAAATTGTGAAAGCAAACATCGTGGTTTTAATTAGCTTTGCCTTTAGTTGACCAGTCTTTCTGCTAAAATAAGATAGTCATCGACCCCCTGTAGCTTAAACATGAGGGCGGTATCAATGCAAGTCTCTTGCCTCTGTTTTTATTTCTCTGTTGTATTTTCTAGCATTAGAATAGTCATTACTTTCATCAATTCTGTAAATACTACTTAACATATTTTTTGATTTGAATCTGCTCTCTGGTCAAATAATTGTAGGAACACTGTTTGCCCAGAAGTCTGCTGCTCCCGTGGCCTCACAGGCTGTGACCAAGGCCGGAACGAGTGGTTTCAGTGCCCTCTCCTCCTCTCACAGTCCGTCATCTTCCTCTTCCACCTCCTCCAAGGGACCAAATTGAGGTTTACCGGCTTTTTAATTGGCTCCGAGCAAAAAAATAACTACACAGTATTCCTCTTGTGTCAGACAAGAACTTTGTGAATTCTAGAGGGAAAGTCAGCCGCTACACATGAAGCAAATCAGTTTTTTTCCCCGGCATTGTTTTTCCATTATTTGTCAGCGTAATGAAATGATTCTTGCCAATGGGGGACGTTGGTGTTTGACGACACAGACTTCAGACTATAATGTAGATTTGGATCACAGTTTACCTTAGTGCCTGTCAGAAGCTTTTTTTTGTAATGCACTGGCATTCACGTGTGAAGAGCTTTACATGGTTTGATTAGAAGTGTCTTTAGAGCAGGAAAGTGCACAATGAAATCCAATTCCAAGTTTTTTCGGCAGCTACATTTGTTGCTAGTCATCAAACGGGTCTGCAGCTGCCTTTGTTCCATAGTCGTCAGCAGAACAGTGTGGTTGCCGAGTGCAGCTAGTGAAGACCAAAAAGATGAAGCTCAGTGTCATAGCTCCTATTTCTAACTGTTTTGCTAAAAAAAATTTCAATTTAATTTCAATGAAAGCTTATAGTCTTTTGTGTGCTTTATTATTTGCTGAAGAATCAAATGCAATTTAAAAGAAATTGGTTACGGTTGGTAGTTTTTTCTTCTTCTTTTAACGTGTTTTATTTCTATTTTTTTATTTAATCATTTGGCCTGGCCTGAAAAAGTGCAAAACGTTTATTTTCGTGTCAGTTGTGAATCGATGGCAACATTCGGGAGACAAGGTTCTTGCTGGGAGATATACAATATGTAAGAAAGAAGTGATATAACCTTTACCTCATTTGACTTCCCAGGTTTGTAATGTGCTTGGGAATTTTGCTCTGGACTCAGGAATGTCCTCTGGACACATCGCTGTTATATTCCATCTCATAATATATTGTTGTGTTGTATTTGTATAAACGCAAAGAATGTATCATTAATGACCTCAAGCTTTTGACAAGTGAACACTGAAACAGTGCTACCTCACTCTTCTAGAGAAATATGCAATTGTTATTGCAGCAAGTGTTGGTTTAGCCAACTGCTGAAATATACTGTATGTGGACAATCAAGTAGATGTATCACTGCAAACTAACGTCACTGTGAACTTGGCAACTGTAAAAAAAACAAAAACAATCAAGGTGGATGTTTAACTTTGTTTTGGTCTTTGATTAACGTTTCTTGGAAATGTGGCCATGAGGAATAAAGAAATATTGTGTGAAGTAGAACGACTTTGTTCTGTTGTTGTTAAAGTTACTGCAACGTGTTTGACCTTGAACAAATCCCTAATATGCAAATGACACGTGACAAAATCGTTTCTCTTTTTAGGTTTTTCCATCTGCATCCCACATACTTCATCTGTGATTGAGCTGAGATCATTTCGTCACGTACTAATCCAAATGTCAAGCATTAACTTCCATGTCAAAACCGTGGAAACATGAGTTACAAATTATTTCACAGCTAAAAATGATGGATTAGTAGAAAGATACACAACTTTATTAAATCCAAAAAAACGCAGTTAAAAGCAATGACACTGTTAGTACGTTGTGTAATAGCCCAATGTATGGAGTATATAGTGTATAGTGTAAATAAGTACACTCACTCATGTATCACTCAGTTTTACCATCTACCCAACAACACAACACCTCAAGTTAGTTGGCTGCATCTTGACCAACTACAGCAATAAAATGCTACTGACACATCCTGGCATCAGTAGTGATAATCCAGCAATACAATATATGAGAGTGTAACACAATTCTTTTTTGAGAACTAATAATATCCACTTTCATGACATTGTCTGAACTACATGGGAAAAAAATGTAATCAGGTGAGTGGCCAGATGGGGGCAGCATTTCCTCTGTTTAAGACAAAAACACCATTTTCAAGTTGGTTTTCAACATGCAAATGTTTCAGTATTTCCAGATGATCGTCACTGTGAAATCTTGGTTCTCAATATCATAAACCTGAAACCTGAATCAATGGCCAATCAAGAAGTTAATGATCAATCAATTTCTGACCTGGGTTTAAGTGTTAAGCTTTGTTTTTAATTGCTAAAAACCAAATGGACATTTATGTTATATGTTTTGTTTATCAAATTAAAATCATCACATTGTGCATGTGAAACATGAATCGCTGAAAGAGTCTGTTTTGATAGTTAATTCCTGAACTGAGATTTGCAGCAGACCCCATGAAAGACGCTCTACTAATGGAGATAAGAGCCGATGGGATGAGGGCGGGGGATGAGTTGCAGGATTTACCGTTGGGATAGTTATTCTATAGTGACAATGCTGTGAGGAAGAAAGATGCCACAGGCACAATTGAGAGGTATTATGAGATGGATATCTCCGCCCACGGCCCCCGCCCTCCAGGGAGGAATAATACCAGTCAACTCACTCTGCAAATGAGTGGATCACTGTCGTGGGACGAAGACTGGAGTGTACTTTGTGGAGACAGTTAGGTCAGCAGGATGTCTTTCCACTTTTGAGCAGGGAAACGGACTTCACTATCGAGCTGTACTTGATAGTAACCTGTGTGAGGAGTTCCATTTTAAATGAGAGATGTGTTTTTATAAATCTGGGGATATGTAATTCACAGATGTTTTTATTTTCGATTTTTTTGCCTTTTTGACCGTGGCACTCTAAAAAAAATGGCTTGATTGATCATCTGAAGCAAAAATACATGGGGAGAATTCTCCCAGACTGAAAAGTCAGAATGTGTTTTCATCAGTCAAGCAAATGATCGTCTTTACTGGGACCTCTCTGCTCCTGTGGACAGTTCTTTAGGAAAGCCTTCCACAGACGCGGTGCTCACTGTTTGCACCATGCCTTACCACGATGAGGAGTACCCAGGTCAGCCTCTCTGGCAGTCTGTGCTGCTCTTCTGCTGTAAGGGCATGATTGAGGGCATCATGGTCATACTCTTCTTCTGGCTTCTGGTGCAGGTCCTCTTTACCAAACAACTAGAAGGTATGGTCTTCAAGGATAGGTTCATGTTTTCCCCATGTCTAAAGCAATACTCATATGCTTATTTAAACTCAAATGCTACATTAAATGAGTAACTGGTCACATCAATCATTTCTCCTGTCCATGCTGACCGTGAAGAGATCTATTCCAGTGTAAATCATTGGGGACAAAATTCACAGTCCTTGTTCTATGCAAAAATGCACCAAGCCAAAGCTACGAGGCATCACCAGTCTAACAAATATAGTGGGTATCCCTTCCAAAGTCACTGCAGCTTTTTGTGCAATATTCCCTCTTTGTTTTGATGTCCATCCTCCATGGCTCAACAAACAATCGCAGGGGGGAAAAAAACAGGGGATTACTCAGGAAGATAATCACTGTGGCTTTTATCGCCCATCTTTTACACTGGTAACAGGCAAACGAGCTGAAATCGTTAATTTGCAGTGTGTACTCCAGGGGTCGCATGGGGGAAATTATGACTTCTTTTTAAACTGCTGCCCTCTGACTGGCCTCATTCTTCTCTCTAATGTCTGCAGTTCATCTTCAGATTCTTCTCTTGGTTGGACTGATCGTCTTTTGCCTCTCTTTGGTGCTGGGATGTATTCTGTGCTGCAGGAAAAGTCAAATTTGTACAGTTAAAGACCAAGATACTGTGACGTCAGCGCCGGCTCCCGCTGAATCTTTGACCTTTGCCCAAAGCCAGAGTTCACCTCCCTTGACGGCAATAACAGAATCCAGGCAGCAATATGAAGAGCTGGATGGAGACATGCTGGAGTATCCCTCCACATTCACTAGCCCAGCCCCCTCTGAAGGTGAATTTACCCCTCTGTCATTTTCTAATTACGGTCAAGCTGCCTCTGAACGGAAGGAGCAGCCAAAGTCTTATTTTTCTCTGCGTCGTCTCAGCACTCCAACGCTAATGTCGCCCCTTTATAAACCCATAGATCCCAGCCACACTTCCGTGCCTTCATTTCCCAAACTGGGATTAGTGTCCAAAACATGTAAGGCTCTGCAGAGGCGCTGTACTGTCACTGGAGATAGCATATCTCACAGTGAACACAGCAGGCTCAGTAGCCGCGGCGCCGTCAGCGCTTCTATGCCTGAAGAACCGATCCCACTGGCTCCACTGAGCGATGGCTCCAGTGCAAGCTGCAAACAGCCAACATCACCAGAACCCTGCCTCCATTTCACCATGGCCTTCTCTCCGGAGCAGGAAACCCTGGCAGTCACGTTCCTCAGGCTCAGTGGGACACCTCACAGACTGGAGGACGTGTCTGTGCTGGGCAGCCTGCCGCCTCTGTGCCCCTGTCCCATACAAGCCTCGGTCCGGAGCAGCCTCAGCACAGAGCCGCACAGCCTGGTGCTGCTGTTGAAGGTGAACTCTGTGAATGAGCTCCAAAGATGCGCTCTGAGAGCAGCCGTGTACACCCGGGAACCACACAGCCTGAGAGGCACCGCACTGGGTGAAGTGGAGGCTGAGTGTGGAGGAAAAGACTGGCGAGAAGAGCATCCGTTTCACTTCACGAAAGAACTAAGCCCAAACAAGGGGAAACTAAAAAAGGTATTGAATTAATATCTGTGAGCACTCCTGTATATTTGCAGATATGGCCAAGATGCACCTGTTACCAGGCCTTGCATGGAGGTTATCAGTGACAACAATCAGATGAATCTGGTTTGCATTGTGAATTTTATTATTTCAGTGAACAGGTAGCTTGATGTCTTTGGTCAGTATTGTTCATTATTGTGCCGTGAGTCTCATTTAGTTCTGAATGAGGTTTCCCCTCTGCTTGAACTTTTGCCCTCTGACTGCAGAGTTTGGTGTCCCATGATGCACCGGTGCTTAAGGGGCTGAGCTGTCCTCCACAGATCTTCATTTTGCTTCAGTATCAGACTCCAGCCCACCGGATCAAAACCACAGTCCTCAGAGCAGATAACCTAGACAAACTCATTCCCCCGTGGGCATCACCAGGTAAAACAAGCATTTGTTTTTCTCTTGGATTTGACAAAGTGTGTATTGAACTCCATGATGCCGTAAGGGCCTCATGCACGGAGACATTATGTAATTGTGTGTGGACAGATATAACTTTTGCCTCTGAGGAGCAGAGGTAAAATAATTCCCTATGTTTGCTTTTAATGTTTAGGGGATTAAATGATGTCTACAGGATTCGAATGCAGCAGGAGATCATCCCCTTCTTTTAATGACATTGTGGTTTAATCCCTCACTATTCACAATCCTCTGGAGAATTTTCCAATCTCCTCTGGATCTCTGATCTGTCAGATGTAATCTTTGTTTGCATTAGCCTGTCTCTGCATTATCTTTATCTTAAAGAGCCATTAGATTTTATATCTGTTTCATGTGCAGTATGTCACATGAAATAATCTCAGAATCAGATTCTGTAAGCACTGACCATGAATATTCATACAGCATATTGAGCAGATATGTCTGCTTTACTATGGCTACAGAAAGAGACAAAATCTTGACTTTATGCATTCTAGCTCCTTGTTTTGCTTAAACATATCAAATTTTTTTTTTTAGGTTTTTGTTACTGGAGAGTGGATAAAAATGTTCTGGTGTGATGGGTATTTCATGTAAATAGAAAACTAACCTAATGCATACAAATATGGCAGCTTCTAAAACAGCAAAACAAGACATAAACAGTATACTTTTTTTAAATCAATTATTATTTCAATTGATTTATAGATAATAGGAAAGTCTTTTCTTTCCTGTTTCCTTTTGAATCTTGTTTTCATGTTTCATTTTCATTCCACAACATGTGTTTTTCCCACCGTGTGTGTACAGATTACAAGGTGCTGATAAATTTGCATCACAAGAGAATTGTGATCAGTAGCAGAGAAACTAAAGGAGGGTCCTGCACTGTGTGGAACACTTCATTCCTGTTTGACCTTCCCCCAGGAGACGTCAGTCTGCTCCCCCTCATGCTCGAGTTCATAATCATACAGGTAAGGATTTCTTTTAGGGCTCACAATTATAAAAAAAAATAAAATTACTAAGTGAGTTAAAGCATATAAATTGTAAGTACCCTGTAAATTTCATATTCTGCTCCTTTCTTGTGTGACAGAATCGTGTGGGCTCAGAAGGTAGAGTTCTGGGTCGAGTCCTCATCAGTGCCGAGGCTGCAGACGCAGGGCGTGCTCACTGGAGGGACATGTGCAGCTTGCAGTTGGAGCAGGCGCGCTGGCACAATGTTCAATCGGAGCCACTGTGGAGCGCTGACACATGTCCTTAAAAACCGCTCTGTGACCAGTGGACCATACCAAACTGTGCAAACAGCGGGGCATCCAAAATAATCTTTGACACAAAGTGCTCACAGCTGATGTTGACTGTGATGCTACAGTTCTAATGGATGGATTCCGGAGCAACAATAAAATCTTTGAACAAGGCCTTATTTCAACGTATCAGTCTATGAATTCTTCTATGGGACATTTCACGTTGAATGGTTTTGCAATGACACGACATAAGCGCAGAGTTTGTGTCGTGATGCATTTGTAAAACGTTACCCAGTGCAGCCTGTTATATCAACAAACAAAGGAAAAACCGCGAAGGAAGTTGAATAGAAAGATATCTTAAAATACTGAAGAGTTACCCGGGGGTACAGCCCGTGATTTAAATACACATTGTCATTTATTTGACATGTGAATAACACATAATACACACAAATGTACTTTACATGCTCTCATGTATATCTGTAATTTCAAAATTCTTTTGAGGCACATTTGAAATGTCTTGTCGGCTCTAGGATTTCCTGAATGTAAAAGTGATGTGAGGAACCATGTCATATAAATAAAGCACTCTTTTGCCAGATGTTGCCCAGTGGCTTTATCACTCATTGGAACTTTCTGTTAGACTAAACTACTAAAAAACAAACAACACAATCTTTATATTTACGGTTAAAAAAGCATCTGCATCATCATATCAAAGGGTTATTTTCAAATTGAAGAGGTGAATTAATCCGTACAATACAAGCTCAAAGGTACAAAGGCCGGCTGGTACTGCACCCTGTAATGACCTGTCTCTACATAGACTTATATACAGTCTTGCCAAATGCTTCTTCACGAAACACCCCATTCGTCCTCTCCCTCCTCTTCACCTTCATCCGGACTGCAGATATCTACAAGCTCAGCCAGGAATATTCCATCAGGATAGAGGGACGTTGACCTCCTCTGCATGTCACACACATCTGCACAATGAACTACGATTGGCACTTCAATATCTGGAGACGCGTCTGTTACTTTTTCTTCCGCAGTGTGAAGATCCTGGATTGGCTGCTTGGACCTTATGGCTTAAAAAAAATCAAAAGAAATAAGTGTGACACACTTAAAACAGGATCCATGTTTCCAAGTGTCATATGCTAATATGTATTCTACACATGCAGATGAGAGAAAGCAAAGGCAGATAAAGAAGGGACTTATCCACCAATTAAACTGTATCGATAAAAGTAACCTTTATTAATTGTTTAGTTCATTTAGTAATGGCCATTCCTGGATATGTTTGAAAAAGGAAAGAACAATGAACACGACACAGCACAAGCACACATGTCTACACTACTGATTACATTGATTCATGCACATTTTCACCTTGCAGCAGATTCTCATGTTTGGCTTCTCTCTGATTGCTGATTTCTGTACTCATCTGGTAGAAAAGAGAATGGATTCAGATCTCTTCTTTTAGTTTAATGCTTTCAAATGTATACGCTTTTTAAAAAAAATATTACACAATTTTAATTTCACATCTTTATTGATAGCAACCAGGATAGATCATTAGAGAGAAACATCATTTCCTTCCTTAAGCTCCCCCACACTGTAGTTTCTACTGCATCACAGTGTTTTCATGTAATTTCGAATGAAAAACCTGCATTTACTCATGTATAATACAACTCATAATTTGTCTTTTTGAGACCATGTTATGTCTGTCATGATACGCTGGTAGTCAAATGCCTACAGTATAAGACAGTGACATACTGTAACATTACTAATGCCCATCCTCTTATGGTTGACTCAGATGTGCTCCAGTCGAGCGGTTCACTCCTCAACTCCAAATCCGATTATTTGCCAAGTAGAGAGGGTCGAATGTGAGATTATGGATGAACCGCGTTTCACATGGAGTTTAAGTGGAGTCATGCAGCCATGTCCCCTCGTGCTGTTCGCTCTGCACATATGTGTGTATGTGATGAGTGAATGCGGCTGCAGCTGTGTTAATTTCATGATATAATCTGTGAGCCACGATTATGCCATTAATGATATTAATTGACATCGGTGGCAGATGCTGATACATCATACATTTATGAGTGTGAAATCGGAGACATTGGAGGGACCTATGGGCAAATCGGACACATGCATGAAGTAAAAGAAACACTCCTAACCTGGTGCCCCTGATCGTGGAGGTTTCCCTCAGCATGAGCCTCTCCGGCTGGCTCTTCCTCCCCTCCCGGCAGGTCGCTGCTCTCCTCGTCCTCCTCGAACACTGGCATCAAACCTGGGCCCTGCTGCCAGCTCCACCTGTCCACTGTAGTCTGAGTGACAATCGACACACAACCTGAGATCTTCCTGCAAACCTTTGAGGCTGTTAGTGTAACTGCTCACATGTCTTCAGTTCTTACCCTGGCAGCTTTGGGTGCGGGAGACCAGTCCTGAGGTGAGACGGTCCCAGTTTGAGCAGCTGCTGATGTGTTGTCAGTTTTTCCCGCCTCATTTCCTTCTCGCTCTTTGAACAAACTCTTCAACTACGAATATGGTAGGATACAGTATATTTCTGTTATGAGTATCTAACAAGCCAAAACGTAACTGCACAGGCAGCCCTTCAGTGGCTCTTTGAGCTAAATTCTGTGTCAGCGTTCTAACATGCTCACAGTGACAATAATGCTTAAGGGAAAATGTTAAGCAAGTGATGACATACGTTACTTAGTCTAGGCATTTTCCATGCGCTTATTGGCATTGAAGACGTGAGTATTCAGATCTTTACTTTGGAAGAGATGCTAAAGTTTTCAAGTATTTGCATCAAAAATATTAGTGCCAAAAGTAAAAAAAATTACCGGGTAAAGCTGGTTTAGTGTTTGAAGCTTCTGGACTGCCAGCGTTTTCTCCTGCTGGAGCTGGTTCGCTCTCCTCCTGCTCTCTGAAAACAAATGGAGGAACACGTTTTGGAACTGAACCAGTGAGGAAGATTAATCCAACATCGTAAGAAATGTTTTCGTACCTTCTAGCTCGGTCTTTAGTAAGTCGGTGGTTGAAGCATCTGCTCGGCCTTCACTGTCTTCAGAGGCCTTTTTCATGAGCTTTAGTGAAAAACAGAGATGATAAAGAGAAAGGATATGTGCCGCTAATTAGGTTAAACACCGACGTGTGAATTTGAATCATAGTTTGATCAGGCTGTTGTAACTGTACCTTGAGCTCTAGAGCAGAATCTCTGGTTTCCGCCTCAGTTTTCTCTGTGTCTCTCAGCCTCTCTAGACTCTTCAAAGCATCTTCCCTAACACATGGATAAAAACATGTTACATACTCAATTGGTCATTCATCCATTTAAATACTTAAAATATATTTTTAAAAAACTTTTAGCTTACTTTTCTGTCAGTTGCTTCTCTCTTTCTGCCAGTTTTTCCTTCAGCCTTTGAACCTCGCAGCTTCGTATACACACCTTTAATCGTGGAAATTAACTGTCAGTATTGTATGCACAAAATATTTACTCTCAATACATGTTTGACAGGCGTAATTTCATCTTCATTACACAGTTCCCCCTGTATATTAAGTGTTATAAAATTCAATTTATTGAGGCGGGGATCGTCTTGTTACCTGGGGGGATTTGTTTTGGCTGCTGTGCGAATGTGACAACGTCGGCCACAACAGAGAGGATTCTGATAAGCTGATACACAGATAGAGTACAAGATAAAGACACAGAACAGAGAATTACATTTTCAGCCTTTGCTGACGGTGCATTTGGAAAATGAAAATCTCATCAAAATCCACCCACTCCGTCACTGTCTCTTTGTCCTGAGTCCGCACAGCCTCACCACCTGCAAACACAAGCAGTTGTGGAGTCGAGTTGGGTGTTGCACAACGCTCACAACGGTAATCTTCCTGAGAATATTCGCAGTTTCCACAGACTGCTGACAAGGACATTGGCCTTTACCTTCGTCCTTATATCTGTGAAGCAGCGCCTGCCTCCGGCATCTTTCCAGGTCCAACTCCTGTTTACATGCGTCGAGCTCAACCCTCAGAAGCGAGTCAGATTCCCTCTGTGTGAGATAAGTGTACAGTTATGTAATCCTTAGACAGTCTATGTACCACATCTCCAATAATTCACAATCATCAGAGCAACTATTGGTCCTCAGAAGAGCTCTTCAGGGATATACCACCATGTTTATTGTTAGCACCATACTATCGCCATTCTATCATTGTACTTCAGCAGATTTTCAGTTTTGTCTCTAGGTCAAAACTTATGTATTATCCATACAACATTTAATTCATTAATTAGATTGGATACACTCCTTTCAATTCTGATTCACTTTTTGTCCATCTATTTTGCCCTCTTTTTTAAGTTGTTCAACCCCAGTGGCCAGTCGCAATTGTTTGATTTAGATACACACGAATATACAGCTAAGACACACATGTTAGTACGCAGTTGTTTCATGCGTTTTGTTTATTTTTTCATATATTATATATTTTGTTATTTCACTGACATTGTGCAGAATGGTGTATGTTGCATGCTGAAGGGAGTGGTAAAGGGATTGCCTTACTTCATTTCTGGAGTTGTTCCTCCTGAGGTCTTCCAGCTCCTCTTGTGTGAGCTGCAGAGTCAAAGCAACCTTTTGCCATTTCTCAGTCCAGTGTGAGGCCACAGCTTTTAGTCCCTCAATATTTTGGACCCTCACTGCATCTTCTTTCTGATACTCCTCCCCCAGCAGGAGTAACTTCTCCTCATTCTCGAGGACTTTTGCCTCCAAACGCAGACACCGATCCTGCAGCTTCTGTTTCTCTGATTCCAAAACCTCCACAAATTCCCTGGAAAATTCATTTGGGTTTTTTTAGTGAGGGGAGGATAACTGCGTCTTCAACATATTGAAGTGGAGCATGCGTTTCACATCTCACCTGAGCTGACAGCACTTTTCCTTCATTTCATGTCCACCTTCCTTCATTTTGCTCAGCAGTTCTTCTTTTTGTCTGATCAGCTCAGAGCGTTCTGCCTCTAGACCTCTGATCTGTTCAGTGTTGACGGCCCGTTCTGCTGTAAGCTCCTGTAGCTGAGACTGTGATGTGTCCAGCTTCTGCTTGATCATTTCAAGCTCACATGTCAACATTTCATTTACCTGGTGTAAAGAAAAAAATACAGTTCGATAAAGACTTCTGAAAAAAAAAAGAAACTTGACAAAATGACAGCAACTTAAAACTTCCAACCTTTGAAAGAGCTTTTGATTCTTTTGTCATCAGAACCGTCTCCTGATCCTGTTTGTTGTTGTGAGACTCTAAAGTAACCAGTTGATCGTGGATCTCACAGCCCTGGGAACCTGGTGGCATCCTCTCCAGTTGCAGCTCCAGGACCTGCAACCTCTGGTGCAGCTCTGCTTTATTCTACAGGAAGCATCATGCAAAGAAACCCTGGTCACACTACGAAACATGACATTTGGATCTAAGGTGCCTCAGACGTTGTACATCAGAAGTGATAATATCCGATACCTGGATCGGGTGGTCTCTGTCTGACAGAGCCACTGGCATGTTGGCCTTCAGCTCTTTCATTTCATCCTCCAGCTTTAGCACTTGAGTTGACAAGATGGCTTTTTCCTGAGCAGAGGTACAGAGATGCTTTTAAATGTAATGTATGTGTATTGTGTTGGTTGAAGGTAATGCTGAATCAGACACGGGCAACTGACCAGGCATGCTTGGCTGATTTTGTTGTTAGCTTCGCTCAGCTGTTCTTGCACTCCATAGTGATTTGACACAGTGTGGCTGAGCCTCCGATTCATCTCCTCTATTTGACTCAACAGCGTCCTCTGTGTCTATATGCACACAGGTACAACAGACAATCAGCCCAAAGATATACAGTAAATATGCACCAAAGTTTTTTGTATTTTAATCTGACTTTAGACTTTGATATATTCCCTTACATATTGATAAACCGACCTCAGTTGATGTCTGGAGTTGCTGGAGTGCCTGGTTTCGCTCATCTTCCTGTGATTTGGCCCTCGCCTCCGCCTCTTTCAGAGCCTCTCTCAGCTTGCACAGCTCAGTGTCAACCTTCTGCTTCTCCTTACCACAAATAAAGCAGCGTGTGACAGACATTATACACAGATTAATGCATTTACAGCACTATTTTCATATCATATATAACTACACACCTGTCTGTTCAAGTCTTCTTGACACGCTGTTAATGTTCTGCTAAGAGAACCTGGGGTTTTTTCGGTTGGTCGATCATTGCTTTCTCTGTCCAAAGTAGACCTCATTTGCAACAGGTCCTTCTCCAGCCGAAGGACCCTTGAGAGTGAATTTCACATGAGGAATGTCAGTCTTGTCTACAGTCATTCAAATTGACCTCTTCACGCCTTTAGCTGCACTCACTTTTCATGGAGCTCTCTACGCTGTAGGTTCTTGTCAAACTTGGAAAATTCAGCTGCCTCCTTCTCCTGCCCAAGAGTACTCATTGCTCCTGACAGCTGCTGTGTTAAACATTAGTACAGGGTGAAAGGACACAGTGTGGAACTGTAGCAAATAACAAACACATTTTTGAAGCAAAAAAAACTGTAAAGCGATTGGAAAAAATGATGGCAATGAGGGAGAAGAATGCAAAAAAAAAGGTTGAGCGTAGAATTTGTTTCCACTGAAATCGAGATACTATTTTACTTACCTTGTGTTTCATGTCAAGTAGCTGTGCAGTAGTTATGTTATAGCTCAGACGTGCGTCTCTGGCCCTCAGCCGGTCCAGCTGAGTGTCTATTCGCTCCTGAGCATCCTGCAGCCAGTGCACCACTTCTGTTGGTCTGAAGCTACTGTCCCCTTGGGCAGCTCGTAATTCAGCTCCTGGAGTCGGAGGAAAGGGCCGTGTAGCACCTTCAGGCGCCAGATGGGACAAGGACTGCCACTTCTTTAGACCTGGGTCATTCTGTCTGAAGCCATCGGTGCTGCCTGATGTGCTGGAATAGATATGGCATTTCAATCACCGTAACTTGAAAATGGGTCTTTGTTGATTGAAAACTGTTTCTACATTTTCCCCTCACCTTGTACTGATTTTAGACAGAAACCCTGACCCAGAGACATTTGTCATGCCATACCATGCTGAGGTCTAAGAAAGAAAAAAACCCACACATTTTTGAACAACTGCACTTTGATTAATCTGTTTTAAAAAAAAGAAAAGCATATGTGGGTTTTACCTGGGCTGTAAAGTGAGATTTGTCGTCCCACATGTCGAGGTCCGTGAGGGAAAATGGACTTGAACTTCTGCATGAGGGTCTAAACATCACGGAGTGTCTTCCCAGATCCATGCTGTTACTTTGTATGGGAGCGGCTACAATCCTCCTCATCTCCCCACGTCTACCCAAGTCACACGGATGGATTTTCACACAAAGGTGGTAGCTCAGGGTGTGTGGCTATACTTGGATCATGAAGCTTGTTTTTTCCAGTGCTTGCTTGACCGTAAATAACTCGCCCTGACAAAAGGTTATCACAGTGTGTCGGTGATCTACAAAACCACTGGCTTGATTTTAGATTTGTTCATTTGACCTATTTCCATATCTGAATACAAGAACGTTTGGTCAAAGTGTAACACAGTTTATCGCTAAATCTAATTTCTGTTGTCCGCACTATATGAGACTGTACCTTGTTTCAGAAATCCTCTCTTGTACATTAAGGATGCCCACCTGCTCTGCGTCTAAGCCCCACGCAGCTTTGATTGCAAGCTGTTCAACTACAGCCCTTGAACTAAGTATCCATGGTAACCTGTGTATACAGGACACAGTTGGGTGGGTGTGTCATGTGCCAACACTTCTGGGGATAGTTTCCACATGACCTCACTCGCTCTGCTGACTGGCTGTTTGTTAGTTGTCAAGAACATCCGACCATAATCATAATACACATAATTTACCTTGGGTTAATTACACATGACAGTAAATAAAAATAATAATAACAATAACAATAATAATAATAATAATAATAATAATAATAATAATAATAATAATAATAATAATAATAATAATAAATTCCATAGATAGTCATGATTGATTTTAAATACCTTTAGAGACAAAGAGAGAAAAGAAAAATGCTTGATGTGATTATATTTTTGAATAGGTGGATTTGTAAGGGATTTTATTTTAGCTCCAAGGGTTAAGAAAGCATGTGATGAGTTGTCATGTAGTATCGGGGCTATGAGCTTTCCTATTGCTCCACAAATCTGTGTGAAATATTGCATCCTACCGACCAAGAGCTAAAGTTGTTTCTTTGCATAAGCAAGTCAGACCCTTATTCAGAAACACTGCTTTAACCTTCAACAATATTGCACTTCCAAGTTGATGCTCACATCAAATAAAAAACAAAGCAGAAGATAACGCTTTTGACGATCTTAAACATTTACCATTTTCATCGATTTCACCTAATTAACTATACAGTAGGGTAAAACAAAATTCTTGGATCAAGGAACAAGTTTAATATCTTATTTTGCTAAATAAAATCAACCGGAAACCGGAAGTGGTAATCCGGACGCCAGCGGCAAGAGCTATTGGCCATTTGAGAATCTCAGAAGCTAACAAACAGTTTCGAAGAGCAAGAATCTTCCTTCCAGCACTTAACTTTCCAGTTCACCCGTCTGTGTCCTTGACGAGTTCATTTTGCCTTGATCACGAAAAGGTAGAACACTTTAATGCCATTCCTTTTTTAATTAAATAGAGTGTTTGCGCCCAATTTAGCTGAACAGGCCGATGCTAACGCTAGCTGGTTAGCATAACTATTCGCTAACATCGAGCAGTCAGAAAGTTCGACCATTGATTCAACAGACCCGGTTGTGGAATGCTACAGGGCTGCACTGACAAAAAAAACACTGGATTAAAACGTCTTTTCTTCCACACTGTGCAGACATGTCTGCGGATTGGTTGGGTAGTTTGGTGTCCATCAACTGTGGGCCGACGCTGGGAGTCTATCAGGGAGAGGTATCATCCGTGGACCCGTCCAGCCAAACCATCTCCTTGAGACAACCGTTCCACAATGGAGTGAAGTGCCCTGTTCCCGAGGTCACGTTCAGGTGAAGCTCAGCACCACATTGTTTCACCTCTGGCTGCTTTTGCATATTGATCTGATTTACGACTACACTTATTTCCTCTCTCTCTTTTTTTTTTTACTGCAGTGCCATTGACATAAAAGAACTGAAGATTTTAGACATCAGACATGGCAGTGCCAGGAACAGCTCCTCTGCATCGACAAAGGTCAGCAGTGCTCCGGTTGCAGTCCCGAAGGGAGACACCAGGTCTGTGGAGAAAGTGAACTCTCCTCAGCACTGCTCCAAAAGCTATGGAGAGCGTCACCTGGACGTTCCTGGCCAACCTAAAGGATTCCGTCGAAGACACAACTCCTGTAAGTGCGATTTGTATACAACTCAAACAGATTCAAACAAAATATTCACAGTCGAGGAGTTATTAACTATAAATCTACCGTCCCACCAGGGTCATCTAGCAGTCGAGGGGTAAACCAAGTGACGCCGAAGAAGAACGGGGTGAAGAATGGTCCGATGAAGCACAGAGACGACGAGTGTTTCGGCGACGGCGTGGAGGAAGAACTGGACACAGACTTTGATTTTGAAGCAAACTTGGCTCTTTTCGACAAAGCGGCAGTTTTCTCAGAGATCGACATATCAGAGCGGCGCAACGGAGCGAGGTCACGAGGGACGCCACAAGAGCAGACGCCGTCACGGTACCGTCACGATGAGAACATCCTGGAGGCCAAACCTATTGTGTTCAGACAGATTACTGTACCGCAGTCCGGGGCCAAAGAATATTGCACTGGTAAGTGTTTCACAACTTTAAAAAAAATGGTAGTGAGGGGAAATATTTTAAAGTTATTTACTTACCTTTTCTCCATGCAGACTCTGGGCTGGTTGTACCCAGTATTTCCTATGAACTACACAAGCGTCTGTTGTCGGTCGCCGAGCGTTACGGTCTGTCATTGGAACGAAGACTTGAAATGACCGGAGTCTGTGCCAGTCAGATGGCACTTACATTGCTGGGTGGGCCCAACAGGTGAGCATGCAGCAAGACTGATATAATTATATTGAATGTTAACATCAAATATAACATCATATGTTTGTATATTTGCTCAAACAAGGTTTAAAAAAAGAAAGGTGGTCAAGTGGTTATCATGTGGTATTGAGACCCCCAAGTGTTCAAAATGAAATAAATAAAACAGTATTAAATAAATAAGCAGCCTTAGATAATATTTTTTAATATTGAGCTGAGTATAATAAAAGGTCATTGTAACATGTTTCTTTTATCCACATGATTTCATAATGTCTCTTTCATTTTGATATTGAATTTTGGGTCTCCATACCGCTGAGCCTTTATTATTTAAATTTCAAATGATGAATTTACTGGCTTTTGGTCCTGCGAGAGCTGCAGAATTCAGGAAATCAACAGCAGCTCTTCTTATCCTGTTTCTTCCAGGTTCACACCCAAAAATTTACACCAGCGTCCCACAGTGGCTCTGCTGTGTGGCCCCCATGTTCAGGGGGCACAGGGCATCAGCTGCGGTCGTCACCTTTCCAATCATGAAGTGGAGGTCATCCTGTTTCTGCCCAACTTTGTGAAGATGCTCGACTCCGTCACCAGCGAGCTCACGCTCTTCAACAAAACTGGGGGCAAACAGGTGTCAAGTATCAAAGGTCAGTGTGTTTTCCTACTTGCATAGACTTCGACTTTCTGTTTTTGCCACAATCTTAATGAGTTTTTTTCACTTTACATTGTAATTGGTCGAGCAATATCTTGATATTTCTCATTTTTTCTCCTTGACTACTCAGACCTTCCAGACACCCCAGTGGACCTGATCATTAACTGCCTGGACTGCCATGAGAACACATTCCTGATGGATCAGCCTTGGTACCGAGCAGCGGCAGACTGGGCCAACCAGAACAGAGCGCCAGTGCTCAGCTTGGACCCTCCTGTTAGTGGACAGGGTCAGGCAGTTGAGGCCAAGTGGTCCCTCTCTCTTTGCCTACCTCTTCCCCTGGCTGAGGGAGCTGGCAGGGTTTACCTTTGTGACATAGGTATTCCTCGCCAGGTGTTCCAGGAAGTTGGAATCAAGTACCATTCTCCTTTTGGCTGCAAGTTTGTCATCCCCCTGCACTCTGCATAACGGGACTGACGGTCAACACGACAGATTGAATCTTTCACCATCCTTGACCGTTTGGGTTTGGGCGCCTTATATTGGAGAGCTTCAGCTGTTTTTCAGTTCATCCCTTAAGTTTCTAACTCATTAACACATGAAAGGGACTTTTCCCTCGCACTGAAGGACCAGTGTTTGGTCTGTAAGGACTAAATACATAAGAGTGGAGAAGGAAAAAGACTTTACAGGCCTTTTTGAAAAAAATAGATGTCATGAAAACTAAAAGCTTATACAATTGTATTTACATATTACAAGATATTTTGTTGATGAATCAAAAAATACAAACAACGCTCAGTTTGAAATTGAGTAGGACAATCTTCAAATGGAAAATATCTGAATGTCATTGTAATCTAACATCTATCTAGTGATCTAGTCATTCCAAAGCCATGTTGTGAATAAGATCCACCATTGAATACGTGCAAACACAATGTCATCACATTCATCTGGATGAGACAACACTTACGTTGCTAATGTCTCTGCTCACAGCCTTCCATACTTTTCAGCATTCAGTAAATATTGGCAGATGTTCTATTATGATCAAATTTCCTCTTTGTTTTCACACTAAACCAGTGTTGAATGGACCAGCTCCTGGAGAGAATACAGATCTCAGCAGTGTTGTTTGTCTATGGTGAATGAGGCCGTGGCAACAAGGGCTCCGATAAGATGACGGCGTGTTATACCTCGGACGATCTCACCCTTTTAGCGATGAGAACGTGATGGGCAAGAAGTTCGCTAACTTAATTTTAGTGAAACTTCCGGACCATACCAGTCTTTTCAGCTCCTTAAGTACAAATCATGTATATTTTGCATTTATATTTTTTCTCCTGAGCATTTTTAAATGTAGGCTATATTTTCAGTTCCATACAGTTGTTGGTTACTGTCTGAAAATTAATGAACAACTCAGTTACAACTCAGTTAAAGTGTGTGATTCTCCACAGTGAATGAAGTCTCCTGTGAGTTTGTGTCAATGTATTGTTATTGTTGTGTGGTAATGCAGTTTAAAACGCATTATATTTGCTTGAAGTGTGCACTGCATTACATTAACAAGAATCAATGCAGACTTTTTTTTTTTAAGAGTATGCTTAAAGATTTTTGTGTTGTACAGGAGTTAAAAGAAGCCAATGGAGGCCTGGAACAGTAGACAAAATACATCTACATTTTTCTAAAACATAGCAAGATGATATGCAGATGGTTGTGGTGTCAAACTGAAGTGATTTGTGACGAATGGGCTGAAAACTGGTATGATCCTTTAAGTTTCAAACAAGTGATCAAAAGAGTTTTAACCGTTAAGGTTTGAATGTCAGTTTTCCGATGGAAGTTGTGTTGGCTGACAAAACAATCAGCATTTCCGATTAAATTAGAATACTCTGTGTACTCTGGGATTAATGCTTTTTTTAAGGTAAATAATCTTGATCCGAACTCACAAAAAGTTCCAAGATGTACCCTGCTGCACTGAGTATCATCTCTGTACCAGTTAGATTTGGTCTTTATGATGAGAATTTTTTTGACAAAACTGCTGTTTTTTGTTGTTGTTTTTTTCAGTTTCAGTCTGACCTGGTGTTTGCCTGTTTATGTATCTGACCATTCCTGGTAATTTAGCGTAAAAGTGAAGACTGTGAAATATACAAATAATCTAAGAGAAAGGCTGCTTTTTGAGGCCTCGGCAGACGAGTCAGAAGCATCTGTGATGCCAGATCTTTTTTCGCCGGTGAAAGTTTAAAACCTTTGCTGGTTCGTTCACAGAGCCCTGTGTCCCGAGGCCAGTGTCGTGTAGGAGAAGCTGATTTCAAACAGTACACTCCAACCTATACTCTTTGGCACATGGTGTTTTGTTTATGATAGCTTATTGACATCTCAGGAGGATGAAGAACGCTCGCGTTACTGTGTTTCCCCTGTGCACACTAGTCTGCACACGGCCCGTGCGCCGATTCAGTGTAAATTACTGCCATGCACAAATATTTAGTTCCTTCTCCAACATTCCTGCAGCCTGATGTTTTAGGTCACATCTGTTGAGACAAGTCCGGCTCAACTGTTGCTGAATGTGAACATGAAAGGGAGTCGTGTTTCTCTGTGGCCGCCAGGGGGCCACGCCACCACGTGTTTCAGTCGTGGAGGCGTGGCCCCCTGCTGTTGACTCTGATAATGGCAGCTCTGTGTACCTGATGCTGACAGTTCTGAACACGATGTGAGCAGTTTGGGACAGGAAGAGCCCTGTTAGAAAGTTGAATTAGACTGGTTCATATGTGACATATTCCCTGAATGTTTGGTCCACGTAAGGTCCGTTTTCAGTTCGACAAAGCCACAATTAATAGTCTGTGTTTTTTTTTTTGTCTAGACAGTTTTCATTTGAGTGTCAAGGATCTCCTGCAGTCCTCTTGTCACATCTGCAGATTGAAACAATAAAAAAAGAGAAAGAAAACCACTTGTAAACTTCGCCTCATTGATGATCGCCTTCCTTCACTGACATGGATTCACTTCGAGACTAATTTTAGCCAGTGGAGGGTTTTTTTTTCTTCCTTCTTTTTTCTTCGCTACCGCGCATGTGCAGTGCAAACCCAAGGTGGGGCAAAAACAAAAAAAACTAAAAACTTGAAAGTTCTTCGGGGAAGAAGAAGAAGTGAACTCTGATACGTGTTGAGAGGTTCACTGGCCCGAGTCGTCCCAGTGTTCCAGGCTCCGCGGAGAAAAGTTCGTAGAAAAGTTTTTTGTTCGGTTCGTTTCCCCCCTGACACGATGTTGACAGGAGACGCAGCAGCCGCAGTCCTCGCTGTGCTCTCGGGCTGCTGAAGGTTCACCTGGGACACGCTTCACTTCCTCGTCCGGACTCGACCGCGGGTGTTTATGTGTCGTGTCGCGGCTGGTCGGAGGACTGTAGCCGGATCCCCTGCCGCCGCCCGGACCCGTCGGACCCGTCCGATCAGTCGGATCTCTCGGATCTCTCGGATCAGTCGGACCCGTCGGATCAGTCGGATCTCTCGGATCAGTCGGATCTCTCGGACCGCTCCTGCAGACAGGTGAGACGTTCTGTTGTGAAACGACGACTCGACACGCGGTCGATCGCATCGCAGCTCGGAGCGGCTCAGAGACCCGGGATGAGTAAACGTGTCGTCGTCGTGATAAACAGCCTGTCATTCAAACCGACGCCACCTCCTCCGGCTCCCTGGGCCGCAGCTGCAGCTCGGTCGCCAGGCGACACTCGACCGGCTCCTCCTGCTGTCGGCCACAGCCCCGAGTTCAGACACTTGATGGTTGTAAATTAGTTCTTCAGCTTTTGCACATTCTAACCCTTTTTTTTTTGAAATTTCTTTCTATGTTCTTTCTGTCCACTTTGCTGCTGAAATGCCCAAATGTCCCAAACAAAAGAGGTTTATCTTGTCTCATCTCAGATGGTAGTATTGATAATGATCATGGTCTCAAGGTGTTGGGCCTGTGTCAGAACTGAACTCTTCATCAGTGAGCTGCACCCACAGAGACGTGTGACTGGCACAGGGGTTATTGTTATGATTGAATGGTAAAAGCCTGTCAGCATCATGTTGCTTCCCCCTCATTTGGTCTCTCATTCTCGAGAAACAATGAATGGCTGAAATTCGAAAAAGCCACACGTGCACTAAAAGCATGAACACAAGAGTTGACTGGAGGCGGTGTTTTGTCAGAGGGGAGAGGAACTGAAGAACCTCTGGGGTCTGTTTCAGGTCGATGCCCCTCCAGGTGAGACATGAATTCCCTCAAAAGGTCAGCGACCTTCTGAAGAGATGGCAAAACCTTAAAAAAAAGCCTTTTCCCGCTGAGGATTCTTTTTCTCGTCGAGTGTGCGAGAAAACTGTGAGGAAGGGTTAAATCGGTGACACAAGATGAGAGGAGCGCATCAAACCGCAGCGAAGTGCAGCAGCCGCCGTGTAGCGTGTCGTGCATGGCTGCATTAGCTGTGCAGCATTGCACTGCATTGTGTGCAAAGCACCACGGCAAGGAAGTGACTGTCCGCTTTGCCTTTGCACGGGGTTTTGGTTTTTGATATCCTTCCCTTAGTAAAATCAGCAATTACCCAAAGTGTCATAAGTGTATAGACCTTCATCGTGTCGCCTGAACTTTGGATAGCATTAAAATGCAAATTTTACTGCGAAGCAGAATTAAAGGGGATTCTCCCCCGACGAGCAGTGATACAATGATGGCCTGTGCTACAGGATTCACCACTAGATTTCTACTTCCTCTCCTAAGATCCCACACTTGTTTCAGTGAGCAGAGCTGCATGTGCTATAATCCAGCTGTTGTCCCGGAGGCAGAGGTGGTTTCCTCCTCTGAGAGGAACATCTGCAGGCTGTCTTTCTGTTTTGGGTACCTGCCAGTTAAAACCTCAGTGCATGTGGACAAAAATCATCGTGTCCCTCACTCTTCACTTGGCTCTGAACTAGTGATGATAACGGAGCAGCAGCATCAAAGCAGCGGCAGAGCATCCTGAGGCTGCAGGACCAGGATGCAGGAGGGCAGGGAGGGATAATGTTGCTGTTTACATAGAGAGGTGAAGCAAGTTTTAACTTTTCCATGTACAAATAGGTGGTTTAGTCCAGTGGCAGTAGCTCAATATTTGCACTTCCGTACAGTGCTGGAGCAATTGTAATCCAAAGATAACTATGTGAAGGTTGTTTTGTTTTTTTCCAAAGTAATATTTAAATCCGGGTGACAAATTTACAAATCCCTCTCTGATGGTGCTGGTCCTCCTCACGTCACTAATATCACAGCAGCGTTTGCAAACACCAAAGCATAATTAACACTTTGACATCAGATCCTGTCTGCAGATAGACGAGGGAGTGGCAAATTTGAACGGGGCCAAAGAAGATATTTCTACATTCCTGTTCTGTCTTGCTCCGTGCAGTCGGGCTGCCACTGATCTTTACGGTGCAAGACCATAACTGACTCGCATGAGACAAGAGTCAAATGTTGATCAACCGGTCTGGTTTGAACCAAAGGATTGTCAGGCATGGAAAGTTGTGCTCGCCTCAAACAAGGCGATATGAACTTTGTTTCAAGTGGTGTGACACCTCTTTCATTTTTCATAAGTAAAGTTTATATTTCGACAGAGTGCGCCTCTCTGACTCCATTCAGTTTACGTCTGCCTCTAAGTTTGCTCGTTTCCTGTCTTAGTGGATAATGTCATGCATCACTTCTCCTGTAGCACGATGTCTTCATCGAATATACCAATGCACTGCTTGCAAGTCTTGTTTCATGCCGCTGTTCGCCAAGACACAGTTTAAACTGTGTTTAAAGTGGAATTCACAAGATAACAACAACAACAACAACAATACAAACAGAGTAAAATTAGAAGAACAATTCGTATTTTCCAGACATTCAGAACTGAAGTGTTGCTGTAGTTGATGTCAATCACTGGATAGTCCGATGAAGATGATGATGATGGTGATGAAGATGATGATGATGATGATGATGGTGGTGGTGGTGGTGGAATTGTCAATGAGACAAGTCATTTGAAGACCAGGCGTCAGTAGAAACTCGCCCGACTCACAACGACATCATTGTGTGCTTCCAGAAAAGAGCATGCTGTGGTTCCACGTGGAGCTCTTTGGAAATGGCAACGTGACTCCATGACAGACACAGTTCTGTCCCATTCAATCAGCTGCTGGTGGACTGCTGCTGAGCTGCATTCACTGTCCCACAAGAGATTAATAATAGTTTTTTTGTTTTTTTTTAAGTGCATTCCCTGTCAGCATTGGTCCCACTGATCCATTCCTTGTTTGGGGAGATCAGCCTGCCCTTTCACCAAGGACATATTCTGTTGCAATCAAAACTTCTGATCGCTTTGCTGTTTTCAGAGCATCGTGAGTTACGCCTACTGGTGATGGAGATGGATCAAATCGTAGTTCCGTTTTTTCGCCAGCATGGCTCTAGGGATGTCAATGTCAATGTTGCTTCGTTTAATGGTCCCACGACTTTGGTCATGGATCACCAGCGTTATAAGAACTCATCCTCTGGGCATCATGAACATCTGGACAAAAGGTCATGACAATCCATCCGACGGTTGTTGAGATATTTTTGTCTGAACCAAAGGAAAGGCCGACACTAGCATCCCTAAAGCCACATCACGACCAAGGCTAGAAATATTGTTTTCTACATAAAATGAATATGAAGATTTTTTTGTGACCTCTTTAACAATTATTTTATTCTTCCTCAGTCTTGGTTGAACTGCTTGTGAATCACAGCCATTTTAAACGAGCTACATGAGGTCTCTCAGGGAAACACAAGACAAAAATCTTTTGTTGTATCATGTTTGGTTTTCTTTACAATGATTTGTTACAGCCTTACAATAGTGCTCGCACGGTCGTGGACTTACTACAGAGAAAGTCTAACTGTAACAGGGAAGAGAAAAGACGGCTTGGGACGTTGTGTTTTCTGGGTTGACGGGCGTGGGAAATGCGTCCATACAGTTTTGGCCCTCGATATCGAAAGACAGCTGCAGTTCTCTGTAAGGGACGACACCCGCCACATCCCCATCATATTAAGTGATGACAATTCTCCCTGGGACATGTGTGAGTTTTGGCGTCTAAAGGAAGAGGCATGCTATGTATTCGTGGGAGAGAGGAGTCATGCATTTTAAAGGAGGTGTTCAGACAAGTGATATCACCCTGATATTGGAGTCTTCTAAATCTGGGCTCGTATACAGGAAGCCGATTGCGTAGCGATGTGCATGTTGGAGGATGTGACCTCATGTAAAGTCACACATCTGTCAAAGCCATTTTCCCTGAACTTTGAGCTTTGCCACCTTTCCGATACAGAAAGAGAGGAATAGGGTTGTTTCGGGGGAGTGGTGAATTGAGCTTTACGTTATCCTAAGGTCATAATTTCATTGCAACGATTCCGCACTGATTTGTTGTGTTTAAATCATGCGAACACATTAGGGTGGCATTCACAGTGGCGGCTTCATTGCTCTAAAGAAACCCTGGGGTGGATTAGTCCCTTGGGGCTGGTCACTAAGTTCTCACCACATGTTTACATTCCTGCATTGAAGAGAACTATCTTGATTCCTGCAAGGCCCAGTGATTATTCGACTTAAAACCAGTCGGTTTCCATTTAGGCCAAAATGGACATTATTATAATAATTCAAATGTGCATGTTATAGTATATTTCTTTTGTGTCATTGGTCCATCTGTTCACTGGAAGCTGGTCTCGATTGTTCTGCGTCATGGAAACATTTAACCCTCTTGTGAAAGTGTGATTAAAAAAAGACTTGTTAGTTCTGCTTTCTGTGAGCAAGTTATTTTTACTGACAATGCCTGCTACACTACTCTATTGTGGTCAAGTGAAAACTTTTGATGAAGGTTGATACTTAATGTTTAAAGTCAATTCTTTATTTTTTTTTATTCTTAGGTACTGCGTGCGTGCGTGCATGTGTGTGTGTGTTTACCGGCCCTAATGGTAGCAGCTAGATAACCTCAGCTGTGAGAGGATCGGACCACCTCACCATGACGGAGGTCCAGGTAAGACAGGCCTTCACCGTTAAAACAAGAATTGTGTGTCAAAAACATAGATATACACAAACCAAAATGTGATTGTTTACAAGTTAGTGATCTGCCCATGTTCCCATAGACTCCATGGCCGCAGGGCACAGAGTGTGTTGCCAGGTACAACTTCAAAGGCACATCGGAACAGGACCTGCCCTTCAACAAAGGAGACGTGTTGACTATCATCGGCGTCACAAAGGTAATGTTTGATATGCTGCACTTCTGCCCAGTGTCCTTACAAAGATGGAGTTTTACTTTTTTAGTGGTCACACAATATGTAAATATGACATTGACTCCCATTTTCTCTAAATATGAGAAGACATGAATGACGTCATCGTACTCCTCATGCTGACCTGTTGTGTTTCAGGATCCCAACTGGTACAAAGCTAAAAATTCTGCAGGTCGTGAGGGAACAATCCCGGCCAACTATGTTCTGAAAAGGGAATGCGTCAAATCTGGGGGCAAGCTCAGTCTAATGCCGTGAGTACAAGAGACTATAGTGGCATATTTAGTCCCGACATAATCTTTCACTTCCAAAGCAAACGGGTTTATGTATTTGCTGTGTGTATGTGAAATGCTGCCACCACCTCAGCTTTATATGGCGTCTGCCATGATGGCTAAAATAGCTCGAGTGTTCCCTCTTGCTATGTCTCTGTGGTTGCCGAAGGCAGATGGCCCTTTTTGTCGTTGCAGTGACGCTGTAGTTATGTGAATGGAGACCATAAGCTTTGCTCGAATTCTGCAGAGTTTCCTGTTGTGTGTTTTCTCTCTAAGACTGAAGTAATCTTAAAAAAAAAGAAAAGAAAAAAAGAATCAGCTTGTTTGTTAATATGACAGGAAGTCTGTACACATTCATGGGCATATGTGTATGAATGACAGACATATTTATTGTGCACTTGATCACAAAGTGTGTAGGTGTAGCAACTAGTGGCAAAAACATGAAGAAACTCATAATGAGACATAAAAATATGGACATTGAAAAAACATAGCAGCCGTACCTGAGCTTCTCTGATCTACCATCAATGTCCATAAATCATTAGTTTGTGTTTGCATGTTCTTAGACATATAATATTGCATGTCCATCCCCTTTTACAGAAACGCCTTTTTACAAGCAGCACCAACTGGCCTAATATAAACTGCACTTCTCAATTTTTGTAAATACGTATCCCCAGTAATTATTCTGAGAGCAAAATGGTAATGGGACTCTGAATGGAGGCAGTTTCATGTCAGTTCAGTTACAGAACTGAAAAGGAAAACCGCCCCATCACACCTCCTACAACTCAGAGGGAAGATGTTTCTATTTCAATGAAAGACGAAAAAAAAAACGTTTCTGTCAGTTCTCCAACAAGATGTGTGAAATTAAAATGTAAATTTCTCATTGAGCCAGGTGCAAATAGATTTACTGTACATCCTGTGACTTTGTCAGTAATACAACTGTTGACAGTTGATATGTAAAATACTTTAATCTACATGTATATCTCTTGTTAACAGTATTTATTCAATTTTTTATTTTAAGGACCTATTTATTTAAAATAATAAAATCATGAAGTACATTTAACAAGATGTAAATTTCTCAAAAGGCTAATGGAAAATAATTACTAACACAGATTCTAAATGGACCTCTTATTAACAATGATGGATATCTCTTAAAACAGTTGGTGCAATCCCTTTCAACACTTTTGATAAAGCTAAAAATAAAAACTATTATTTATTGTGTAAATTGTTTTTGCACACTTGTCATTTTAAACGAAAAGCTGATATGCTTCAATGATGGGCTTTTAATCAGAGTGAAAAACATGGTGTGTAAAGTAAACCTTAATTTTCCAAAATGTAAAAAAATCCACAAGGCAATATTTCAGTACACGACCACTTAAGAATAAATTGAAAGAAATGGAAAAAGAAAGGCGACCGCTTGCTATCTCCATGTTTGTGCAGGAGGACCACATAAGCCAGTTTCCACAAGCGATGTGTGATGAAAGGTCAAATGTAAATGTAGCAATAGCTCATATTATGTTCTTTAAAACAAACGGCACTAAGAGCCTTACAACAAGGGAACAGAGAAAAAGGACACAAAGAGTGAAAAATACAAAATAAAACCAAGGAAGGCTTTAAAACCGCAGAGAAGAAAATTATTGGGTCGAAATGGAGCACATAAAATGAACTTTTAATATATGTGAAATATGCTTTGTAATAACCGATGCAGACAGAAGGACATTAGCAGAAAATATCCAAGAAGATTTCAATCATTTGGTTCGAACAATAAAGTCTGCACATTCTCACCATTTTAAGGATGTTTGTTCTACATTTTCAAAACATTTCAGTTGTATTTACCGAAGTCCCTGTGACAGGATTAGTTTGAGTGATGGAGTTGTCATGGTGTTGTTGCACTGACGCCTCTCTGGCTCTTCCATTCCCAGATGGTTTCACGGGAAGATAACGCGGAATCACGCAGAGGAGTTGCTTTGCCCGCCTGAAACGGGCCTGTTCTTAGTGCGAGAGAGCACCAACTTCCCCGGCGACTACACCCTGTGTGTGAGCTGCGAGGGCAAGGTGGAGCACTACCGCATCATCTACCACAACGGCAAGCTCACCATTGACGATGAGGGTTTTTTTGAGAACCTCATGCAGCTGGTTGAGGTAAGATATAAAATTAGGTAGCTTGCTCTGGTGCTATATCGAGCATTAGTCTACTGTATGTATAATGTGCTTTCCTGTCCCCGTGTCATTGTGATACCTCATAGACCACATACAGTTACCGGAACAAATAATGAACAGGAAGTGTCAAAGAGGAAGAGCCGACTGTGCGCTGGGGTTCAGAGTTCTAACCTCAAAGAGCACCAAGGCATCTTACGTGAAACTGACTCATTTACTGTGTAAAACTCTCATTTTGAACGGCAGCATGCTTTAAATTTTTCAGAGTAAAATAGACGTGTGGGTTCAGTATGACCTATTTAGGGAAAAACCTTGTTATTCTCTTTTCTCATTTGACCAGACTGCCCTCTATTGGTCACGGAAAAGCACTGCTGAGTTTTATTGCTTCTAAGCTGAAACACTGGTGGACTCTTTTTCTTTTTTTTTTTCATCATGTGCAGTTTTATTCAAGCTCTGTTGAGTTGGTACAATTGTATGCTTCAATTTTACCACAAAATAAGAACAAATAGAACCTACCAGAACTGTTACCTTGGTGAAGACTGTAGAAGCTGAAAAAAGAGGCAGAAAATCTAAAGGAAGTACATCATTTAAACAAACGTTGGAAAAATTCACAGCCTTGGCCAGAAGTCATTCTAGGCTGGTGAAGACTTATCATTTCAAATTGGTCGAAATGGAATTTGTTCCACAAAGGCAATGGAGGAACAAATGTCCCTAAAATCCTAAAATCTCCAAAATTCCCTAAAACCATGTCCAGCCGACGCAAAGTGGTATAATGCTATTGTTTCCGCTTTAAGTACATGTTTACTCCTAATTCCCCCGCCTGTTTTTAAAAATGTCTTTGTGTCCAGCACTACACCAAAGATGCAGACGGCCTGTGCACCAAATTAATCAAGCCAAAGCTGGAGGAGGGCACGGTCGCCGCTCAGGATGAATTTTCCAGGAGTGAGGCTCAGTTTATCAATCTTCGAAAAGTTCTTCTTGCCGTGACATTGATGCCTGTTTGCTTACGAGAAGCGTGTGTGGGCCTCTTGTGCTTACAGGTGGCTGGTCGATGAACAGAAAGGACCTCAAACTGCAGCAGGTCATTGGAAAAGGAGAATTTGGAGGCAAGTTTTCTTTTGTACCTTGGTTATTGTCACACTGCGATATACACCGTTTTGTATTAATGCTTACATGTGGCAGAGATCGCATATATAATATAAACTTGTACAAATGCATTTTTCATAGCCACAGAGATTGTTAATTTGGTAAATCGTTTAAAGTACATTTGAATCGATAGTAGATGAATACATTTTAACTATAAAGCATATTCCCATAATCTCTTTGACGGTTTAAATACAGATTAATTTTTTTGCAGGTGGTTAATTTTTGTGAACCATTTAACAGGACCGGCTGTGAACATCACATGTGCTTTATCTGCCACGTTTGCATCTGTTCCTCAGCTCCGGGCCGGATAAATGCAGATTCTCTGCTTGTTCACTAACAGTACGTTGTTTGTTCCAGATGTCATGGTGGGAGACTATAGAGGGACCAAAGTAGCTGTGAAGTGCATAAAGAGTGATGCTACAGCTCAGGCTTTTATTGCTGAGGCGTCTGTCATGACGTAAGCATCATTAAAAAAAAACATTTTTCAATAATATATAAATAACCCTAATAATAAGTCTATGTGTTTCTCTCCTCCTTCAGGCAACTACGGCACAATAACCTGGTGCAGCTGCTTGGAGTGATTGTGGAGGAAGAGGGGAGTCTCTATATCGTAACCGAGTACATGGCCAAGGTATGTGGGCGACTGTCTGATCATTTGACGGCATCCAAAACATAGTTACGAACACCACACATTGTTTCTTTTTTGTGTGTTTTTTTTAGGGCTGTTTGGTCGACTACTTGCGTTCCAGAGGCCGGACAGTACTCGTTGGAGATGCTCTCCTTAATTTTGCACTGTGCGTATTTCTGCAAGTAGTCGATAACATCTAGAATTATACTGTATTAAAGGTAGAGTGTGGAGTGTTTGACCACCAGTGGCACCTTGGAGCACCGGTTGAGGAGCAGGGCGCAGATTAGTTTGTATTCAGCACAGAGATGACCTGATACTGATACTGCAGATATATGTTGGAGAGCATATTGCAACAAAATCTACAGAGAATTTGCTTACATTAAAAGCTGAGCATTCAGCTTCGCTAAGGCTTTGTCTATTATCATTTTTACAATAGATATTGATTAAATATGCTAATACGGTTTGGATGGCCAAAATCTTACCACGGCTGGAAACAGGATTATTGGGTCTAAATCAGACTTGCGTGTAGGTTTATGTCGTCATTACCACCTCAAAAGTTTTTCAAAGTTGGAGGTGTTTTTAGCTTGTTTTTCATTCTAAATGAAACACACAGGATGTAAAGTATCTATTTATAAAAAAACTCCACACTGTACCTTTTTGTGCTATCGTCAGAAAAGCCAGCATTGAGAGTTTAAAAGGAAAACGTCCCTCAGGTTTTTAACTCCTCTCATCTGTTCCTGCACAGAGACGTCTGTGAAGCCATGGAGTACCTGGAGGCAAACAACTTTGTCCACCGAGACTTAGCAGCCCGAAACGTTCTCGTGTCTGACGACAACATCGCCAAAGTCAGTGACTTTGGTCTGACGAAGGAGGCCTCTTCCACTCAAGACACTGCGAAGCTGCCTGTGAAGTGGACATCACCAGAGGCCCTCAGAGAAAAGGTCTTTATTTAGAAGGACTGTTGAACATGCTGAGTCTTGTGCTCTGCCATGTGTACCCACCGCACATGAAAGAAACTCTGACATCTATTTTTTCCCTTAATTGATAGAAATTTTCCACTAAATCGGACGTATGGAGCTACGGTATTTTGCTGTGGGAGATTTACTCTTTTGGCAGAGTGCCTTACCCAAGAATTGTAAGTATCAATATCTTTTTGTGACACGTGCAGAAAGTATTAAGGTGGAATTAAGAGGCATCGTTATGTTTGTGGGCACAATGGTTGTATGCTTTGTGGTTTCTATAGAAGTTTTTTATTTAATGTACATAAGTGAAACTCAATAACAAGTTAAGAAAGGAAAAGATGTCAAACTAAATTCCTGGTTACTCTGAGATTTAGAAGAGCAAAACTGTATCGTCTGTGTTCTTGAATATATTTTTCACCTGTCAAATTGCATGCCTGAAATTGCAAACTGTGTGACACAGCAATTTCACACTAGATCAAAATCCGTTGTTTTCTGCTGTGTTACTTAATACTAAAAGGTTTTTGTCATTCCTGTAGCCATTAAAAGAAGTAGTGCCTCGGGTGGAGAAAGGATACAAAATGGACTGTCCGGATGGCTGTCCTGAGGTGGTGTACAACATCATGAAACAGTGCTGGAACCTAGATCCTGCTGCTCGGCCAAGCTTTCAGATGCTGAAGGAGTGGCTCCAACATATCACCCAAGGGAGGGGAAAAAAACAGTGAGACATCTGACAGAACAGAAGCCAAAAGTGACTTTCCTCTTCCTTCATTTTGACGATGAAAAAAAATTTATCTCACACAGACTGTATTATTTGGTAAAGTTCACAACAAATACGCTTTTCATGAACTGTTCGTTATGAAAAAGTTGTGTCAAAATGTTGGTTCCTTTGAGTCTCAGGTTGTTGAAACTGCAGTGACTCTTCGTTACTGCCTCAGTTGCTCTTGTCTTCTTGCGCTCTGTTATCAAGAGTGAATGATTGACTGTCCTATCGACGAGTGCTGCCTCAGAGCCATAGTCTCTTGACCTGTTTTTATATTTCCTATGTCTTTTCCATTGGTATCTTTGGTCTTATTGGTGGAATCATTAATTTTATGAACTTGTGAACAGCGTTTGACAAAAGTTGACTGAATCCACGGTATGGGTTCAAAGAGGGAAAACGCTTCAAAGTGCAATTTTGATACGTTATTACTCGCTTTATTCATATTTTTTTTTGCCAGCCAGGTACACCTTTTTTTTTGCGTGGATTGGTGAATGTTAAATAAATTTGTTAAAAGGACTCAGTTTAAATAATTCTTATTATGCAGCTTTATTTGTTCAAGGTATATTATTTTTAATATGCCTACTTATGGATCTCTCAAAGACGTCAAAGAAAGAAGACAAGTTTGGACTAATGTCACCTTTACTACTGATATAATGACATCATACAAACTCAGTCATGTCATCATTCCCATGTACAGAATTTCCATCTGAAAAAAAGTTTTATTTTGAGAATTTGGGGATTTAACTGAAATAAATGCATTTTGTATGTTATAAGAAAGAAAGGATGTTAAAAAATTTACTATGTTGCTATTTTCAAAAATAAAAAAAAAAATCTTTTGGAAAATCATTTTGCGCTTTTTGGGAATAGGTACTTGGGCAATTTTGAGTGATATTTGTACTTCAAAGAGCTACCGCAATGTTATTTTGATGATAAAGATGCATACTAAACATATTGTTTATAACATAACTATTTTTTATTAATTAAACATATTAGTATAATGTAGTTTGTCCGATATTACCCAGCTAGGTAAAATGCTGCATCAGTAATAACAATGTAGGTATATAATATATGTAAATGAACATTCCTTAATTAGCCATTGAGGATATATTTTAGTAATTTAAGACAAGTTGTTCATGATGATCTATAAAGAATGAATATCAGCCAATAATAGAGCCATTAATTAGCAAAATAATAGTCATCATCGATTAACCAGTAATAGAGGCAGAGCCATTAAATACAGTTCAACTATATATACATGTGTCATACCAAAATGTAGTGTCAATATAATTTATTGTTTACAAGATGCTCCGTTTCTTTCAAAAATGCAGCGAACACTTGTTTTGTGTTCATGAATTTAAATACGTTGGTATTTTATGAAAGAAATATATTGAAGATGTATAAGACTCATTGTCTTTTACCGTGTGCAAATAAACAAAAACGCGTTTTTAGAAAAGCAGGAAGTGGCGGAACCTTGGCGAGAGAATGAGCTACAAAGGGGGGGGGGGGGGGGCCTATTTCGGTGTTGCACTTAAGGGTGCCACAGGGAAACGCAGACTGAAAACAGAGGCGGCTCGATAGTTGCTATGTGACACACAGCAGCCCGCACACTCAGCCAACTCACTCGGTTGTCAGCGTTGTGATGGAGAACGAGGCGGATGTCTTCTATCGGCAGCTGCCGAAAGTGGTGAGTCAGGAACTGAAACGAGGGTGTTTCAGGCGGAGAACGAGCTGGTCGGTGTTTAGAAAGAGTCATTAATTACATGTGGCGGACGTCGGCGCTAGCTAACACGCTAACGTCTGCGTTCCACCTGTCGCCAGGAGCTGCACGCTCACCTCAACGGCTCCGTCAGCTCCCACACCATCGAGAAGCTCATCGACCGCAAACCGCATCTCAACATCGAGCACAACATGACCGCGATCGGCAAAGGCCAGCGGAGGACCCTGGACGAGTGCGTATACCGCGTCATGTCCGTCGTTGATTTAACGTTTAATACGAGGCCCGTCGGCGGTGGTCGTCATCAAACAAATGGAAGTGAGGATTTCATTCGTAATTTTATTAGTTTTAATATGCATAACCAGCGGAGGGTCGTGTCTGTGTTCAGTGAGAAGCAGATGATCTGTGTTCACGCAGACAATGGTTGACTAATGATAATAATCAGGGGGCGTCTGTGTGAAGCGGGTCAACATAAAAACAACATGGCGGCACTTGTCCGCAGGTGTTTTCAGGTCTTCAAGGTCATCCATCAGCTGGTGGACACGGAGGAGGACATCCTCATGGTGAGGACTGGCACTGACCCCAGTTCAAACAAACAAATAAATGAATTATCTATTTCCTCCAGGTTACAGCAACAAACGTCGGTTAATTCTTCCCAGGTGGCCACAGATGTGATCAGGGAGTTTGCAGCTGATTCTGTCAAGTACTTAGAGCTCAGAAGTACACCGAGGGAGGAGAAACACACAGGTGACGACACTCAACACGCAGGCGGATGTTCTGATTGAATTGTTTACCAAGTTATTCATATTACAAGTACAGCTGCAAACACCAATTGATTAGCGTCAACAGAACATTATTTTTATTATTTTCTGAGAAGAAATGGCAGACATTTGTTGTTTCTCAGATGATGGGATTTGTTACATATCTTGTCTTTCATGACAGTAAACATCTACTAAACATCTTTGGATTGGTTGTGCAAAACAAGGCATCAGAATAAATCATGTTGGGCTGTGGAAAGTCATACGGCATTTTTATGTGTTGTAGACAAACCTAATAATCAGAAGAGTAATAAGCAGAATAAGCACTAATGAAAAAATAATTGTTTGTTGCTACTTACAAGTTCCTTCTCTTTTTCCTAGGATTGACAAAAAGGAGATACATTGAAACTGTCATCAGAGCCATCCAGCTGTGTAAAGAGGAGGGATTGGACATTGATGTCAGGTAAGTGTAGCCTGTTTTATCTGTGTGTGTGTGTGTGTGTGTGTGTGTGTGTGTGTGTGTGTGTGTGTGTGTGTGTGTGTGTGTGTGTGTGTGTGTGTGTGTGTGTGTGTGTGTGTGTGTGTGTGTGTGTGTGTGTGTGTGTGTGTGTGTGTGTGTGTGTGTGTGTGTGTGTGTGTGTGTGTGTGTGTGTGTGTGTGTGTGCGCGCGCGCGCGCGCGCGCGCGCGCGCGCGCGCTCCAACAACTTGAGTGTCTGATGCTAAAACCTGCACATTCATCTTGAAGGTTTCTCGTGGCAATCGACCGCAGGAATGGGCCACAGGTTGCCATGGAGACAGTTGAGCTGGCCGAGGAGTTCCTGCTCTCCTCTAATGGTTTGGTGGTGGGACTCGACCTGAGTGGAGATCCAACGGTCAGTCCACCAGTTGTATATAAGTGGCTCACAAAGTTGTTAATAATAGTTTGGACAGTATCAGTATTTTTTGTTGTTGCTGGATTATGTCAAGACTTGTTCATTAATGTAATTCTAATTCTAAGGTGGGCGATGGAAAGTCTCTCCTTCCAGCTCTAGAGAGAGCCAAGAACTGTGGACTGAAGTTGTCACTGCACCTCTCAGAAGTACGACCATAACATTCTTTTTTTGATTGATCCGACTTAAGTCACATTATGCAGTGACATTTCAAAAAAACAAAAAAAAAACAACATTCTTGCAGGTACCGTCCCAGCTGGAGGAGTCCGATTTGCTGTTGAATCTTCCTCCTGACAGGATCGGGCACGGCACATTCTTGCATCCGGAAGTGGGTGGATCTCAAATTCTGGTTGACAAAGTGCTGAAGAACAACATACCACTGGGTAAGACTTGAGTTTGAGATTGTGACTAATCTTCTGTGGATTGTAGTTTGTTAACTGTGTTTTTTTGATCTTCAAACTCTCGTAGAGCTGTGCCTGACATCAAATATTAAAGGTCAAACTGTGCCGTGTTACTCCAAACATCACTTTAAGTACTGGTACCAGCTCGGACATCCAAGTGTCATCTGTGTAAGTTCCCTCCCTTTATCCGCAGGAATCTGCGAAACTCTTTGTAAAATGTCTCTAACCAGGATGGAGGTTTAGTGACATAAAGATGCCTTTAGTTCCAATACCAGACACGATACTATATATGCTTTGATGCGAGTAAAACTACTAAAAAAACATTTGAATTTGACCAAACTTCTCAACTGCATCAGTGTTTGTTATCCGTGTAGTCACAAAAACACTTACAAGCAGTAAAATAAAAACTAATTTGATTTAATGAATAAACTAAGAAGTAACAAAAAAAGACAATGACCAAACATTGGGTGCCAACTGTTTGTACTTGAAGTCAAAATTCCTTCAGTGCTCAAGTCTTGATTCTGATTATTTGCTTTGCAAAAATAATTCATGTAGAACGTGAAATGGCACTTGATGGCTGGGCAGAAAAACAAAGTTCAACATGAATGATTTTTATTCTTTATCAAATTACAGACTGACGATAAGGGGGTCTTCAGTACAGACTTGTCTCAGGAGTATCAGCTGGCAGCTTCCACATTCGGTCTCAGTCGTGAGGCCGTGTGGAAGCTTTCCCAGCAGGCTATCGATTGTATCTTCGCACCAGAGGCCGTGAAACAGCAGCTCAAACAGAAGTGGACTGATTTACAGCCTCAGGTGTTCCAGTGATCCGTTCAGCCTCAAGACAGCCATATACCTCAGGTTTCCGTAAAAAGGAACAAAAACTTTTCGTTAACTTTATACAAGTCTTTGTAGAAATCATGACATTAAAAAGGGAACTCTAAAAACTGCTGTTAACAAATGTTTGAAATAAGTGAAAGTAAAAAATACTTATTTAGTACAAGTGTGAATTGTGTTCTTTTCTGCTGTTATACTTTTTGTGGTGTTGAACACAGCATAAATCAAAGCAAATAATATTTTGAACTAAAAACTATCATCGGGGATTCAAAAAAAAAAAAAAATCAGTGATATCCAGTCTTTCGGATGCTTTTCAATATCTGCAAGTCCATCCAAGATATCAAAAGTTCTCTGAATTAGAGCTCATGTTGCTGTTGCTCTGTTTACTGTCACGCCTTCTTTCCAAATTTGCCATGTTTGTCTTTGTGCTTCTTGAATTTGCCGTGTTGCGTTTCCTTCTTCTGTTTACCGTGCTGCGGACCCCCATTGCTTGCTGTCACATTTCCCCCATCCAGCTTCCTCTTCTTGTCACTGTTGGGAAGAAGACACTTTAACAAACACATGTCTACAACAGTCACGTAGTTATTCCTAATCACCCTGAGAGACACTGCACCTCTTTATGCTGACAATAGCCGAGCTCCCAGCTTTCTTCAACACGTGGTCCCACTCCTCATCATCGCCACGGATCCTATATCTGGAAATACAAAAACGATTATTACAGCTTCATTTAATTTTGCCACAATTCAAAAATGCCTGGACAAATAATGACCAGCGCTGTCCTCCGGACTTACTCCTCCAAGTCCATCTCCTTCACTTTCTCTACTTCCTGCTTGTGTTGCTCATCAAACTCTTTAGCTGCTTCATTCTGTTAAGGGAAAGAAAAACAATTACTTAATTAAAATTCAAACAAACACATTCTTAGGCGAAGAGCTGAAGCATAATATTTAAATTCACCTGCTAATATTTTTTAAGAAGAGTTAAGTCAATAAAACATCAGAAAAAAACATTACAAACTAAAACTCAAGGTTGTTTGAATTTCTTATTCTATAGACCACAAAGCCAAAACAAAGATATATAAATTGAGAAAATTCTCAAATCTGAGGCTGAAAACAGCTCATGTTTGGCATGTTTGTCTATTAATTGCTTATTAATAGACTAAACACGTCTACCGTGACCTAGTGCTGAGGAACCACATACCAGATCATCACTGAGGCTTTTGACAGTCGGCTCCATGGTAACGTCTTTGGTGGCCGTCATCTCTGCCTCAATGGCCTTTTCTTGGATGCTGGTGAAGGCCTATGACGGTAAAGGCGAGCACAACAGACGGTAACGACATTATTGCAGCTGTTTTAATAAGAGGTCACATAACATCTTTACACTTTGGGTTCCAATGTACCTTCCGCCATTGACATCAACTGACCTGCACAAATTTACGGATGAGACGGTTGAAGAGGCCCATGAGCTGTGAGCTCGGGAGATCAATTTCCTTTTCGAGCTGGTCCACTGACTTGTGCTGTAAGCCAATACCAAGCAGTAAAGCCTAGAGGAGAACAAGTCGTCAGCCAATCAACATCTACGAGATAATATTGTAGGTCGCAGCAAAGGGACAACTGGTGTTCCAAACCAGTGAGGCAACTTACACACTGAGCTGCAGAGAGGGAGATGTCACCGAGCTGCTTGAGGAAGAACATGCGTGCCACAGCTGGGATCAGGTCCATGATGAGGTGGTAGTCCACCATGCTCCTCGAATACAACTCCAGACGTTTGAGGTCGTAGGGGCTGAAATGGGCCGCCAGCTCGGAGCTGCCGAGAGCTGTGGGGAACAAGAGACGAGTCAGACCGGGACTGCGAGTCGCTGAGGAAATCTGATGTGTACGAGGTGGAAGGATCTTAACTGCTCGTCTCCTCCTTGGACTTCTTATTCTGCAGGATGCTGAGTGCCATGCTCGGACTGAAGCTGCTAAACTGGTAGGAGAGGAGGGACAAGAAGCGCCGACGGAAATCTGAGGAAAACAGAATCTGTTCAGGAGGACTGCGAAAAGTTTATGAAACAAACCAGGTCTCCTGAGGTAGTTCTGGAAAATTCACCTTTCCAGAAGGCAGACAGCCACTGACTCTGCTCTGGGGCTTCATCTGTATTCAGCTCCTTCAGCATGACAACAGAGTGCTCTCCTGTCAGGTCGTTCTAGATACAATCACACACCAACAATTACAGCATGTGACGACAGCACCATGTACAGAAACATAGGAACACATCGTTCAATACTTACAGGGGTTTGTCTTAGGTAGACAGGAGAATAGCCTGCTTTCTTCCAGAACCTGTCAGGTGGCACAAAAATTTGACATTTCCAAATCTTCAGATATATCGCCACCCAGCTCCCCTCTGGATATTTTAAGGGCACTCACTTGAGCAGCTGTGTGGTAAGGCCATAGGAAACTCCTAAGTAGTCCAGCCGCTCTGCTCTCCTCTCACTCAGCTTCAGCAGCAGAGGGGGGAGCTCCTTCCGTGGCGTGACGACTTCCTCCAGGAGACTGACGGCCTGCACAGCAGAGTTCGTGACACAGATGTCTGCATTTAATTTGCCCCATCCGATCGCTCAATTGTACTTTTGCACTTCGTGCGGGGAATTAATGCGTCTCAGATGTCTTGGATTGAATTACCTCACTGCTGACGGAGGTGATCTCATTGTGGTTCGAGCGTTTGCCCTCATCCATGGTGGGAAACTTGCCCTCGTAGTACATCTGCAGCATTTGGAGAGCTCTGGAGCCATAACCCATCTGTTCGAAAGGTGGAGATCCAGTTACACACATGAAAATTCATTTAAAAAACTCGATAAACAGCTGAGGCCTTTGCAAGTTCTTACCCCTTGATAGTCTGGATTGACAGCTATTCGCACCACTCTGCCTCCAGAGAGGCTGCCGAACTCCGGGTCTTGGAACTACAAAGGAAAGAGCAAACTATTTGTGTTTGCACTGTGGTAACATGAGCCGTGACAATTTTTATGAGAGCTTTGCAACGGGTTTGTACCTGTTCTGACACGGTCCAGGGAATGAGATCCCCAGAGGCCTTCTTCCCTCTGGACAGACTGTTTAGGATGGACTGCCTAGATATTTCTCCCTCCAGACACACCTGAGAATCCACAGACGAACAAATGCATGAATGGGCCAAATCAAGAAACAGTTTTTTCTCTAGAACAAAAGCAAAATTTAAAATGGTTGAGCAAGGTAAGGTAGATTTTAAGATAATCCTCCTGATCAATTTTTTTCCATTCAAAAACACGGAAGCTTTACAATAAAATAACAACAGAATTTCACGAGGGTTTCCAGAGAGTCTTACCTGCACCACAGCGAGCACCTCGGGGAGTGAGTTCTGTGTCGGAGGAACAGGCGGCAGGAGGCAGAAGAGGTGATGGGCCGGAGCATCGGACAACATCTGCAGGTCATTGGGGGAATTCTGGAGCCAAAGAAAACAATAAGTCAGCAAATAGATGACAGAACCGTGTGAAGGACAGTGTGCTCTCTGAATAAATCTGAATTATTTCATTACAGGTGAAAAACCTCACCTTGTAGTGTGAGGCCACGTACAGAGCCATCAACCTCTGCAGGAAGGCCTCAGACGCCTTGTGGTAACAGAACAGCGTGTCTCGGTTCACATAATATCTGGACAGTTGGAATTAAGGATGAAAAATCTTCCGCCGTCTCTGCTCCAGACTCAAGTACGAGCAAAATCAGAGACTATAAAGAAAAAGGTTCTGCTTTCTGCACAGACGTGAGACTATGGACAAGAAACTTAACAAACCTAACCTTGCAGATACATATTCAACCATTCAACATGCTGCTTGCTGGACATGCATCCAATGTGAAGTTTTTCAGATTTATCCAAGATATTCGATATTTGAAATGCTGCATTAATTAAACTGTATGGTTCTCACGGGCTGTCACAAATGCAGTGATAGTAACATAGTAACCGTTCCCAGGGATTAACTGTGAAAATAAATGCTTTTTAACGAATGCCATCGTTTGTTCCAGGTCTATCAAAAGTACAGTGGCCTGGGTCATTTTAATTATTATGATATGGACTTATGCACAAAGCATTTTGAATCACTTCAGTGCATCAGTTCCGACATCCAGGTCTCGACCGGGGGGAACTTCACGTTCTTTCCAGTGACTCAAGGATACAGGTCACAGGTCTGTGGCAGCGGGCAGCCAGAGATGAGCCTGGGGATGTTGAGACAGTCCAGACAGAGCAGATCATTCAGCCACTTCTCCACAGCGTCTCCTGGAGCGTACCGGATGGACTCATGGAGGGAAACCTCGTGGAGAGAGCGAGCTGTGTGGGGAAATCCGCAGGAGGCGGTCAGGCAACGGACACACACACACATCCAGTAAAAACACTGGGATTCATTATCTACCTGCTGCCAGCCTCGCCGTGTTGGTGCTCCTGTTCTCTGCCGACATGCTCTGCTGAGTGTCGGAACTCTGCTGCCTCAACTGCTGAATCAGTTTGAGAGAGAGGGAACGTCCGGTACCTTCATACCTGCAGAGACCAGAAACACAAATGATTAGAAGATGATCAAACTATTTATTGATCCACTGAATATTTACCAATTTTGATAGTTGATTAATCATCCAAGCCACAAAACGCAAACAAATCTCCTGGTTGCAACTTCTCAAGATGGAATATTTGCAGATTTTCCTTGTCATTTATTACACTTAACTTAATATCTTTGTTTTCAATCACAATATGTAAACTTAGGTTTAGGAAAATTGTCTAGCACATTTTTTACTCTCTAAAAGTAACTAGTACCCTACTTACTAAGTAAAATACATTTCAAATTACTCGATAATGAAAATAAGCTTGTTTTCGCAGTCCTAACCATTACTTATCGCTTTTATTTCATTGGTCAAGAAAAACCATTTCACTCCATATTTGGTTTATAAATGTCATCCAGCTCGTTACTGACCCATTGATAGTGGAGGCCATGAAAACCAGATAAGGCCCCAGGAGGCGCTTAACCAAAGGAAGAGGGATGGCTGCAGCCTCGTCAATGACCAACAGTTCAGCCTGACCCAGCTTCACCGCATCACCTGGGTGGATGTACTGTTGGTCACAGGAACAGGAAGATCACACGTTTTACCCACTTGCGATTATAAAAAAAGAAATTGGGGTAGAAGACGCCTGGTGTCGTTTACCTGAATCGTCTGCCGATGCTCTTTGAAGATGTTCACGCGCACCACTGCTTTGTTGTACTCTGGATTCAGCGACTGAATGATTTCATAGTCAAGGTGCTCCTACAAAATGAAAAAAAAGAAGACATGAAGTGGTCTGTGCTCACAGCATCGAGATACTGTCACTGAGGCTCACGCTGCCTACCTGGTACTGCAGAGCATCGAATCCTTTGAAGATGAACTCAAACATGGTGTGGAGGTTGTCTGGGCTCGGTGAGGTCACAAAGATATTTGAATAGCTGTAAAACAAAATGTCAGGCAAAAATGGGTTAAACTTGAAGACAATACACAAGATTGATATATTCATATCATAACATTAAAAAAAGTTAATCTGTACCCAAAAGCCACAGCTCCGGCGACAGCCAGCCCCAGAGCTGCAGACTTGCCTCGACCACGGGCAGCAGTTAGAGCCACCGTGATACGCAGGGTCTTCTCCGAGATCGCCTCAATGAACTTCAGCACTGCCTTGGCCTACAAGGAAAGAACAGACGAGGAGACAATGAAGATAATGATAAGTGGGACGCCCATCAGGGTGTCATTCTTCAGGAACACTGTCACAGTACTTGAAATCACAAAGATCTATGATTCTTATTGGTGCAGTCAGGAAATGTGTGCAGTGGCTCTTAAAGGAAAAGGTCCTGACCTGGTCCATGGTCCTGCAGCCATCCACCAACACGCCCACAGGCTGAGTGTCCTGAAGTGACTCCTTCAGATCCTTCAGCTCCTGTTCTCGCGGAGACAAACCGTCCTCCTGCACGGGATGACACATGAAACACGTTAATCATTTGGCACTTTACAAAACATGCGTGCTAACCACTTATTCAAGAGGCCAGTTGACATGTATGAATGTAAAAAATAAAATTTTCAAATCAATATTAAAATAACATCTAGTGTCGGTAGAGAAAAGCGAAGACTGGTGCACTGTGTGATCTGAGTTTTGTACAAATCAGCAGTAAATTGTGCTTTTTGCTTTCATAAACTGTACATATCAATTAGGGCTGCAACTATTAACTATTAATTTTCCTAAAAAATAATCTATGAATTTTTGTGGAAAAAGTCTAATTAATTAAAATAGCTTGTTTTGACCAAATTTCAAAACACAGTGGTATTTTATTTAAATCAATATCAAAAGACAGAAAATCAGAAAATCCCCACACAAGAAAGAACAAATTATAAACCATTAAACATATTGCAAAAATTATTTTCTGTTTTCCTGAAAGTACCTGAGTCTTTGGAGGAACTGGTTTGATGTTTGCCACGTGACTGGAGATCGGAAGGATGTTGAGTTGGTCGTCAATGGCAACACAGTTTTTGCAGGATGCAAGAGACAGAATAAACCTGGAAAATGTAAAGTAGAATTAATAATAATGTTCAATTTTTCATTCTATTAACCCAAAACCCCTCCAAATGATATTAAATCCTTAGGCAGCACAAACCTCTCATTGAACCGTCCCACCACGTCCTGATGAGCCTCAGTCCTGTATCGAGAGTGGACATCCTGAGGAAAACAAGGCACAGCGATCGTTGGGCACCTGACTGGAACAGAGACTCCGACGTGTGTGTGGAGATAAAACGTGATGGGGACTCACCATAGTCATCGTGTACAACTGCTTGAGCGAGTTCATTGTCCGTAGCAGGATGACCACTATCCCACCGCCTTCGACCGTCTCAACAGTCCTCGCCAAGAGGTTGGGTGTTAGAGCTTCGAAATCCTGTGTGACAAGTGAAACAACAGAAATAAAATGATATACTGTTCTTCATAGAGATCTAAAACTGTGGCTCCCAACAGTTTCTTGTGGCCCTTCTTCTCGGGGGCCATATGAGATGTAAGTAAATTAAACAAAAGCGAGATGGAGGAGATGTTGAAAATGAAAGATTTAAAAACATAATTATTCTTTTTGTTGTGGCCTCTCCGTTCTGTCAAGCCTCTGTTTGACCACTGGTCTACAGCCACAGAGCCGAGGGACTCACCTGCAGGACACACATTCCGAAGGTGTTTCCCAGGATCTTGTGCGTCTCGTTGTAGTAACAGTAGCGGATGTTGGTCGCGGCGATGAAGAGCTCAAACGGGTCGTCCTGATTCAGATTCAGCGTGCCCGTTTTGATCTTCTTCTGCAGCTGTCTCATGCGCTTCTTGCGATTGCTGTTTGTGGGACACGGCGGGACAAGAAGTCAAACCTCCCTCTTCTCCTGTACGATGCACGTGGACACATGACGTCACGTCCCTGACTCTCTGTGAGGAGACTCACCTGCTGAAGCCCAGGTCTTTTTTGTAGCACCAAAGAACTGAGGGTCGAGCTCTCACGCTGGCTTTAGACAGCATGTGATGCAGGATGACAACCTGAGTCAGAGACAGGTGGTTTGATGCAAACAGATTCATGCGACAAAAGGACAAATATGTACCCGACACAGATGAATTTGCCAGTGAGGAAGAGAGAGTGATATATCACCTGATCTCTGCCACGATCCCCCACCACCACGAACATGGTGCGGTGCTGCAGAGCGACTCCATTCTCGATCTGGACGCGGATCCGGTTGTCGACCTTCTTGCGGACTGTTGCCATCGTCTTTCTGCTCCCGAGAGAAATCAGAGGAATCGAACAAACCCCAGTTAACACTGCAGAACAAGGGCCGACGAAGAGCCGTCAGCTGAGGATGAGGCTGCGGCCAAAACAGACGAGTTCGTGTACAACCTGTCGACACGCGAGGAGGAAAGATCGCGAAATCAAAGAGCGTTTTTCAGTTTTACCTTCTGTAACAGACGAACTGTTCGATATCTGATCCTCATACAAGTCCAACAGTCGAGGGCTGAAGTTACATGCCGGCCGTCATGCTGTTGATATTCTCACGTGGAGACAGCCGTTCATGGAGGACCCCCGGGCGTGACGTCACATCTGCGCGACAGTCCCATGAGTTGTGTGGGAGGGGCTACAGGCCCCGAGTTTGGTCTGCGAGGTGGAAACTTCTTTACAACTGAAACGAACAGTCGATTAAATGTAAATGTTACATTAATATACAGCTATTTCTTAAACAGTTTAATCGTTCAAGTCATTTTGAAACAACATTATCAAAAGATTCACTAATTCATTTCTTCTCAATGGATCTAAGATCATTAGTCAACCAATCCATTGTTTTGATAAAAGATTTATTAGATAAATCATCAAGTCATTTAAAGACAAAGCGACAAGCATGTTCTTGTTCCCAATCTTCCAGTTTAATTTTCAGTTTTATATATATCTGCATACTAAACATTGAGGGACTTTCTATGAACGACATATTAAAAACTTCCTGGCATTTTATAGACCAAACAACAAATTCATTAATTGATAAAAAAAAGACATTGGTAAATTAAACAATAATTAAATAATCATTAATTGCAGCCATAGTCAAATGTGCAGATTATTTTCAGTCCTCTTTTGGTTTGAGACAATGCAATGACACCAAACTGGGCTCTGGGATAGTGATGGGCATTTTTTACTTTTGTTATGATTTTGGAGACCAATAATTATTCATGAAAATAATCAGCGTATTGATTTATTATAGGGGGGGGGGCTCAGGTCCTGTTATGAGGTATCAAGATTGTGGTTCTGTTTCATACAAGAGCAAATGCATTGATGTGAACAATAAAGATGACAAAATAGTGAATCAAACCATTAAAACCATGGATTTCTTGTTTTTACTCTACAATACATGCAGTTAACAGACTCGGGAACAAATCTGACAAACTAAGGAATATCTAAAAAGTAACATTCCTATTTTTTTCTAATCTGTGATCAAGGCTATGTGACAACCTCAGGTCAAACCATAAGTTTATAAAAATGAAGGCAGTATACAGTTACTAACTCTGCGCGAATCTAAGACTACACTACAACTAAATAGATATTGAAAAAAATAACCCCAAATTGTAATTGTAAATAAAAACTGCAGCATTTAATAGTTGACATATTTTGAGCGACATGTCTTAACTACACAGCAAAAACTCAAAAGCTGAACCATGGATATGCAACACAACTTTATTGAAACTGTTGAAGCAACATCAATTTACAAACAAGAAAACGGGAGCTCATTGAACATAAAACGCTTTTCTTTTTTTGAATCAAAATGACAGAAAAGAACTGAGAAAGGGAATAAACTCCCAAGGATTGGACCAGCAGTGGCAGGTGCATTTTTTATACAAAAAAATAACTTATGAAATCTTTCAAGTTTACAGGAATATTGTAACACATGGCATGTGTAAATCGATGATTGGATTTACAGCTTACCTTGTGTTTTAGACTTTAAATGATTTTAATATTTCCAAATATCAAAGCAGGCATTACTTTGATTGAAGAAACAGGAAAAATACCACTGATGAAGAAAAAACAAAGAGAACATGAGTGAGCTGGGGCAAATGCATTCTTGAATTCTGAATTTTCTGTGTGGTGAAATTTTAATCAGTCACAGTCATTATGAAAGGCCTTTTTCAGGATCGCATTGCCTGAGTGCTGCCTCTCGACACTCCCCGGGGCCCCTGACCAGCTCCGCGCTTGTAATTCTGCTGGTAACCATCCTGTTGCAACAGGGGGAGAAAACACATTTTAGAAAACTACTCAAACAGACAGCAAAGGTCAAATTAACAAAGCCACTGGGAAGTCGAATGCTGCTCTCTTACTCTCTGATAATTCCCATTCGAGTAATCACGAGGTGTGTTGAACTGGGTCTGTCCATAACCAGAGTTTGGAGTGTTGTTGAAAGGTGGACGATAACCTTCATAACCACCTGGATAAAAACAAGACTTCTATTTTACAATGCCCCTGCAGAGATTTATCATAAGCCCCTTTCAGACAATGGCAATTTTTACAGATGACACTTAAGCATAAAAATCTTGACAGTTATGTTACCAGGTTGTTCTTCTCATTAATGTAGTCTTACTGTACATTATATAAAAAATAAGCACGTGAAATGTCCATTGATCCAGCCAATGAGGCAATTCATAATAACAAAAAAGCAACTAAGAAAAAAACATCCCAGATGACTTTTTCTGTGAAAGGCCTTGACTGAAACTTAAAAAAAGCAATAACTCTATAACATAGATGAAGTGAGCATTGTGACATAATTATTTTATGATTGATCAACTTGTGGCTGCAGATTCTGATTTTACCTCTGAATCCGTTTGATGAGCCTCTGTAGCCGTTGATCATGCCCCTGGCGTTCCGGGGGCCACCACGAGACATGCCTCTGCTGTTGTAGAAGGACTGACCCTGCCTGCCGAAGCCCGGGCCCTGCTGGGGAGGCTGCGGATGGCCTCCTGACTGGTCTTGGGAATGGAAAGCACCAACTACTAGAAAACATGGGATCAATCTCTAGTTAAAATGGAACACATGGTATTTAAATAAATATTTAACTGGAATGTCATACCAGGAAGACAAATGAGGTACAATCAATCCAGTAAGTTAATAAAAAAAACAATACAGGGAAAATCTACCCACCTGTCTGCAGTTGTTCTGCCTGCATGTCCGTCTGCTCCACAGGATGCGGTGACTGGCTACCGAAGGCCTGGGTGTAGCTGTTCTGGTATTGGCTGGCCTGGTTCAAAGCCTCTGTCTCATTAGCTGGTGGGACCGGGGCATTGAGGTTGAACACCTGAGGGTAAACAAGGGCCACATTGTGGTGAAGCCAAAACCCGGAGAAAAGGTCACAGGCTCATTAAGAGAAAAGTACATTGCTCACTATTTCCTGGACATAGATGCATGACTACAAAGCAAAAACGACGAGAGGGCACTTAAGGACTCAACGTGTATATGTAGCGAAAATGGTCATTGTGGTGGTCATCAAGTCATTTTGGAAGTTTGGTAACTTTTCAGTAGGTTTAAATGAACAGTGTCGTCGCAGTCTTACTGTCTGCATGGACTGGAATGGTGCTGCGTTGACGTTGATGCCACTGCTGTGAGGAGTTTTGGAAACGGGCTGGAACACCTGCGTCTGAGAGGCAGGGGGGAGAGCTGTAGAGGGGGGAGGCTGATCGGATGACAAGGACATCGAGGTCTGTGGAAGAGGAAGAGACGATGTAAGCTGCTAGACTGAGAGAGTTGCAGAGTTGTATTAAAAGTTCCAAATATTTAAAAAAAATGATTGCAGGAAATAAAAGTACAAAGTTATAACACATTATGACAGCATATATGCATTTCCCCCTTTTCTCAACTTTCACCATACTAAATTTCAAGTAACACTGGTTGTGACTGTTGATTGTTAATATCAGTATTGTTCAAAAATGTTGTTTCAAAAGCTGAATGTTAAAAAAGAATAGCAGGGCCTGGTTTACCTGGATGGGATCGATAGATTCTGTTGGAGGTCGAGGATCTGGCGTGTGCGAGGTCTGATACATGGGGGGCGGTGTTGGGGAGACGACGGGGACCTGTAAATAAGGAGAGAAGAAAAATACAACATTCTCCATTATAAGATTTCTTACTGGTGTGTACCCTGTCAATAGTGTCTTTTCATGTTTGGTTACTTACTTGCGTGGGCTCAGGTTGGACAGGAACTGTGTTGGGTTGCGATAGCCGGGACTCTGGGTGAACTAAGAAGATTTAAGAATTGCACTTTAATCAACAAGAACTACCACTGTAAGACCTCAAAAAATTACATAACTTTCTCCTGGTCAAACCCACCGGGAGGACACACCATCTGTGTTAAGTCTATGTTCTGAGCAGGTTTCATGGGCTGTGCCGATACAATGGCGGGGTCGACCGGCTGTCCATCAAAATCCAGCATGGAGTCCTGAGAACAGAGATCTGAATCAGCATCATACTAAAACATCTACAGTGAACAGTGATCCCTAGATCTGAATCCCCACCTGCATGAAGTTGTACGTTCCCTGCAGCTGTGCCATTAAGTCCTGCACCACCTGCTTCCTAACCAAGGGGTCGGCAGGAGGCACAGGAGATGCTAAGTTCATGGGGTGGGTCTCCAAGGCAACAGGGGAAGTCGCAGGCTGCACAGGCTGCTGCTGCATGGCATCAACAGCCTGAGAGGGCAAGACAGACAGAACAGGTGAATGATGGCAGTGTAGAAGTTGTTTTAACGACTTTGTTTTGTATGTGCTCCATCCAAACATTCATGTGATAGGAGTGCAATACATACAATCATGCAGATATTGGTCAGGAGCTTCAGTTAATGTTCATGTCAAAGAGAAATCTGAGGCTGCAGTGGACAGATTCACCAAAACTTGGACAGTTGAAGACTGAAGAAAAACGTGGCCTGGTCTGATGCATATGTATTTCTGCTGAGGCTGCAGATGGTTGAGTAATAAGTCCATGGACTCATCCAGCCTTGTGTCACCAGTCCAGGCGTAAGAAATGTTTTCTTGGCAGTCGTTGGTCCCTAAATACTAAATAATAACGATATAAATGCAAAAGCCTAACTGAGCTGACCATGTGCATCTGTTTATGTCCATCTTCTAATGCCTACTTAAAGCATGATGGTGCACCATGTCAGAAATTAAAAGTTGTCTCAGACTATTTTTTTGAACATGACAGTGCCTTCAGTGAACTTTAGCACGGCTTCTCTAGTCACCAGATCTGATCCAGTAGAAAACCTCTGTTCTGTGGAAGAGTGGGAGTGTAAAACAGGCCACACCTCTATGCACACTGACTCTGTTAGTGTTTCTACTGGGCAGTAGATGAGGGTGTAGGTGTGCAGAGTTGTATCTATCTGTTTAACTGATGTGATTCAAAGCTGACTGCTGGCCTGTAATAGTATTTCTGAGTTATGTTAGTGTTGTGCTAGCTGCAGGTGTGTGTATTTACTTGATAGATGCATGTTGTTTATGCTACAACAGCATATCTCTCATAACTGTTTGAATGTTCATTCCAACTCTTGATAATTGTTCATTGTGATCCTGTCACACAATCCCCGTTGATGCAAGGATCAAAGGCACACACACTGCTGTGATCTGGGATCTCATTGCATATGGGTGGTGGTGAATCCTCTCAGATGTGTGGGATCTTCTCTCACTCTCTCCTTCTTGTTTGGATTCTGACAGACACATATGTAGAAACTGTGATGGACTGCATCAAGATTAACAGTCTAAACTCTAGAAAATTTCAACATGGAGCAGAATCCCAAAGGAATATTTCCAACATCTTGTGGAATCAGTACCACGATAAACTGAGGCTGTTTGGAGAGTAAAAGGTGAGTGTAACATCATCCCTCACACTCACTTTTAATGTTGTATGTTTTTGGCAGCCATGAATGAGATGTTAATGACAAATGACAATGTACAACAGAAAACAACTATGTTGACACTATTGAGTCAGTATAAGTAAATTAACAAAAATGAAGTGATAGTTACAGGCTCCAGTGTGAGCATCCATGAAGAAGTCAGTGGTCATTCAGTATAAAAGACATTGGACACCATGGCCCCATCAGCTTTCTGACCATGTGGCTGCCTGCTGCCATCACACTCATGTGATAATCATGTGATCCGAATGTCCCCAAGATTCCAGAAAATTGTCGACCAAATAAACTGACACATACTTATACTCTTTGCATCTCTATGGTTCCTCCCAAAGGCAAAATGCTGAGAAACATGATCCTTCAATCAGTCTAATATGATGCACTGACAAATCGAACCTGAGTAACAGTTTGAACATGAAGAGAAGAAAATGCAGTCGTCAAGCGCCACATGATGGAGCAACTCAGTAATACATGTCTTTCTGGTACAAAGTCCAACCATAAAAGTATTTTAGCGCTTGTTGTTGAACGACACATGATGCCATTTAGTGGCTGCACTTACATTAGTAAAAATATTTCACACAGTCGCATTATCAGCTTGACTCAAAATAACCTGCAGCTGTGATTAAGGAGGGGTGGGTTGTCCCAATAGTTGGAAGGCCAGTGGCCATGTTGAAGTATATATATATATATATATATATATGTGAAGTGAGCAAATAATTAGCAACACATGAAAAAAAGATGTAAAAGTTCAGTCCCAGAAAAACAACAACCTTGCAGCATACCTCTGTTTCCGTGGTCCACTCATCTCCCTGCTCCTTCTCACTTCCACTGTATGTGCCGTCTGGAATGAACTGTCTATTTACAAACTGAAGGGAGAGAAAAAAAAAAGCACATCAGCAGAAAACCCACAATTATGCTCAAGACTTCACTGGTGAAAGGAACATTATTCTCACCTCTGTTGTTTCAACTGCAATGGGCTCAATAAACTCCTCAATTATTTCAGTTTCTGTAAAGAGAACAACAATTTTGAGAATGAGATGCCAATCTCTTTAGGACTTGATTAAATTAGGTTTATTTGGTGAAGAATGACTCAAGAGAAGGCTTAGGACCTGGATCAACAGTCTGCTCTTCTGCTTCTGACGATTCAGCAGCTATTGCTGCTGCTTCTGTTGCTGCTTCTGTTGCTGATGCTGCTGCTGCTGCTGCTGCTGCTGCTGCTGCCGCCGCCGCCACCGCTGCCTCTGGCTCTTCCTCTTCTTCCTCCTCACACACTCCATTTTGATGAGACTGAGACCTGTCAAAGTAACTGCTCAGCAGAACCTGGTCCAAAGTCTCTTTCAGTGCCTTGTCTGGTAGAGGAAAAACATAAATAGTGAAAGCACAAATCCACTCACATAATTTACCGTGTCACATTTATCAAGCTAATATTTTCAATCATGGTTTAGTAATGTGTTTAGCTGCTGTACAAAGATTTCATGATTCTGCTTGCAAAATAGATTTGTACTTTCACAAATAAATATTCAACCAGTGACTGGGATGACAGTTATAATTTTTTTTTACTTTGAGACCATATACAGTTCAGGTACAAATTGCAAAAATAATCACATCCTTTACTTAAATGAAAGAACTAATACTACGCTGCATAGTACTCTGTTACAAGTGAAAGCCCTGCATTGAAAAAGTATGTAAACATCACAAAATGTAGTTAAAAATATTAAAAGTAATAGAACTCAATGTAGATACAAGTTTCCTGTGACTGTTATCATAAATTATATAGATTAGTATTCCTCATGTATAATGTGTGTATGTGTGTGTGTGTAATTGCGTACTGCCTTTATCTTGTGACTGGTTCGATTAAAAATATGCTTCCATAACCAGCAGGACTTGTTTTTAATAGAAAACATTAGAAAAGCCCTTGAACTGGCTCCAGCTTTTCCACTTTTGACTCTCCAGGCAAGACAGGTCAATGTTATTTCCTTCACTGCCACGTGCCAACGAGTCTGCTGCTGCCCGAATAAATATCACCCTGAGTCACCAAGTGAGGCCTCCTTACTGAGGTGAAGAGGTTGGCTTGTGTCACCACACTTAACTGGGTCACCAGTGTCCTAATATGACTCCTGAGATCTGACCAGTGGAACCACAGGCGACAGGGCCACTGGCACCCTGCCCCGCTGCTGAGTCAGGATAAGCCCGAAGCGCTCAGCCCCCGAGCAGAATGCAGCAGTGCGTTTCCCCGCGGCCAGACCGCTGAGAATGCAATACACCAATATGCCCGAGCCCTGATTATTCACATCACAGTCCTGCACACACGCTGCATTAACAAAACACAATGCGCATTCCACATTGAGACTAGTTCATAGCCTACAGTGCCATATGAAGAAAATATTGTATTGAGCTTTTGTCATCTCCAGCTCCCCTGCCTTGGGACCAATCAAAAGTATGTGACAAATTACTTATGGTCGACTTTTGATAATGAGCTCTTTGATAACTGCACCATGTGATAAAATGATCTGCCAACAGTTTTCACCAGCAGCTGAACAGTTTGTGCTGAATTAGGACTTTCCATTCATTTAATCTTGATTTTGCTATAAAGTTGAGTAGGGGTGCAATTAAAAAATATTTTATTTTGCCATTAAATAGCAAAAAAACCAGTACATTTTTGGTTAGTGTTTTGTCCTTCCTATACTCCAAAACCCCAAGCTTACCGACAAGAAAAGTAGTAACCAGTTATTTTTTGAAACCCCTTTCTGAATAACTTGACCTATATGGTGAGCTGATAATCAAAATAGTAAAATTTTTTGTTAAGTGACAAATCAGATTATTGAGGAATCTTGTTAAGCTTATAACTGAGAATAATTAGGCAAAGCAAGATAGTCACTAAAAGTATATACTTGTGTATAAATATATATACATATACAAACACAAAACTACTGCTTGAAACATTTGACTTACATGTTGTTCCAACCACAGCCTTGTCCCTTCCCTCCAGCAGATCCCAGAGGTGCACAGATGCTTCTTCGTACTGGTCGACCAACCTGTGGGTGTAAAGATAAGTTGCATGGATCATCTTGGTTTAAGGAAAGTCTTTTGCAACTCACATTGAGCCAGATATTAATGCCTTAGACTGACCTGACATTTTGATCACGGTCTGGCCCCACTAATTTGTAAAACTCGTCAAAAGCTGCGAGGTCTGCATCCGTCAGCAGTGGTGATCCACCCACTCCCTGCTTCAGGTCCTGTCGCACAGTCTCGTCTCCCAGTCGGTCCAGGATGAACTGCAGCTCCAGAACCGTCTTCAGTCTCCTCTGCTCTGCCTCCTCGCGCTGCAGCTGCTCCCGTCGTGCAGACTTCTTCACCACCTTCTGGATCTAATGACCACATACACAAGTCACGTTTAGCTGCTTCAGAACAAAGGCCACTCTGAGGGAACATTATAAGAAAACCACAGTCAGCCTTACGTCTTGTCCCAGGGCAATGAGAGTCTTCTGCAACTCTCGGGCGAATTCCAAGTTATACGTGATCTCCTGGAATTTGGAGAGCGCCTCCTAAATAAATGAAGAAGTAGACATTTTACACATTGCTAGGTTGTAAAATATTTAAAATTGACAGGACTGTGTGTTTATTTACAGACAGATGCAGGCTTCAGTGTACCCACCAGCTGGTCCTGATTGAGTCGCTCCCCTTTATCCTTCCTGACTTGATAATCGTCCAGTTTGCCCTGTGGAAGACCAATCAAAACAATACATTCAACACATTGAGGGGAGAAAATCTTGCTGCCTCTGAGTAAGAGATGTAGCTATAGTACATGTAGCTATGTAGAAGATCTGGAAGAAATGGCTGTCAAAGGTTCCTTACTTTTTTCTTCTCCATGTTGCGGACCTTCTTGTCGATGACACACAGCACTTGCTTCAGGACTTCTGACTGTCCACCAAGTTGAAAATTGCCCATAAACCCTGGAGCGGATCCCACATCTGGGCTGGCAGACTGCACTGCTCTGTTTGCATTCATCGCTGAGGGCATCTAGAATGTGAAGTATGAAAGGATATGTTTAGACTGCAATAAAGAGGAACTTTACATCTTCGTATTCTGCCTATTGTTTTCCCAGATGAATCACTCATATGATGCATTGATCACATTCTCCAGATACTTTCAGAGAGGCCTTGGCAAACCTGCAGATATTCTCCGGCTGATTATTTAAAGCAGTTGTGTCAGCTCCACCAGAGAATCCAGATTACACGATACAGTGGATAATAATGATCGAGAAAATCAATCAGACGCTCTTCAAGATGACAGCTAATTCCAAAAAATGCCGATGGTTTAGTAAATGTGGCAAGTCGCTGCTTTTCTTGGTCTTACATTGCATTTAACTGAGTTTCTTTATTTATTTATTTTTATAGTATGTTATAAAACAATTGACACCACTCTGTTCTCCTGGAACTAATCCACAGAGTCATCAGCAGATTAATCAGTGACAAAGATGATCCGTTTGTTGCAGCTTTAAAATACATGAACAGTTGCAGCAGATGTCACAGACAGGTCACCTGTGTATTGTCAAAAATTAAAACATGATAGTAATATGATGAGACCAATGACAGGTGTGACTGGGTCGCAGTCCAGACACACTACGGTGTCAGTGTGATCCATGTATAAACGACATATTAGGGTAAGGTGTATATATATATATATATATATATATATACTACTCTCGATCATTAAAGACACCAGACAGACTATTGCCCAAGCGGTTCATCCTGAACTGCCCAACACGATCTAAACAGTGTGAACTGGCGGGAGGACATTTAACTCTGTCTGATCGGTTTATCAATAGATGCTCCCTCTCCAACAGAGCCGTGTGCCCGCCGGGCGGCTCCGTGTCCCGGTGCTGCCCCGGAGGAGCGGCGAGCTCCCGGTGCTCAGTCCACGGCCCTGTCCGCTAGCACACCCCGCTGCCTTAGCATCCTCATGCTGCTAGCTCCGCGCAGCGAGGCGCGCTAGCCGACCGCCGGCCGGGAGCCGAGCTCCCCTCGGCGGCGCGACTCCCGATTCACCCACCTTGATATTTTATATATCCACTGGGGAGCTTGCTAGCGAAATGTACGAGACGGCCGAGTTGTTATTATTGTTGTGTTGCTTTATGTCTCTCTTTCACTCTGGTGTGGGATCCGCCCCGCCGGCCTCACCGACAACTGAGACGGTTCGAAAGACGGAGGAACTCTTTATAAAGGCGGAGGTCCGTTTTTAGCTGTCCACGACATGCCTGACTACATAGAATACAAATCAAACTGTGGAAAACGCATAGTTTTTTATCAAGAACAATATTGCCATGTAAAACACAAACATTTCAATTCAACTGTTGAATCGGTTATCAACGTTGCCGCAATTAACTATTATAAAGTCGGCACTTGTGGTTAGGCGAAATAGTCTACAGCCTCTTGGCAGAAAATCTGCACAATCATTAGCTTTGACTAGGTTTTTCTTTCCCAGTCTCTCTGTGCCTGATATATATACAGTGACTTTCTGCTGCAGGCTCTGCCATGAGTTGGTTCACATCAGTCATCACAATAGTTTTTTAACATATACACCTTCAGAGCCGGGGTAGTGTGAAAGAAAGCACAAACAAACTAATAACAACAAACAAATGAGAAAAAGTTAACAATATCAACTCATGTTACTACAACTAGTTCCAGAAACCATTGCTGTGTGAATCAGCATTGTGATATCAATGCCACTATTCCACTATTTTGTCTTAAAGATCATTTTAAGATGTTTTTGCTGTTGTGAGATTTTTTTTTTTATTAGAGCAAAGTCTGGCATCCACTACCTACATTGACAGAGCGTATTTGGGCACGTTAACTTTAGTAAAACGTTTTATTGCAAGGTTGCAAAACAACAAGTTAACCACTTTGTTAATAGGAGCATTATTTAACCCCTCCATAGTGCTCTGTGTAGCAGATGTGATATTCCCCTTCTGGAGAAATGCAATTCTGTCAAGATAAAGACCGCTGTGAGAGAAAGTTGGCAGTTTGAATCCCCATATTATATTATATATATTTCATCAGCCTGAATTGTAAATTCTTTATGGAAAGCAATGATGCAATTTTGAGAAACAGCTGAGCGGGCAAGAAATTCAAAGTTATAAAGGGTAATCTATTCTGAACCTTTACTTATGTTAATATGAGTATGAAATGATTTACTGTTGTACAGACATAGCTCTCAAAGTATTCTTCCATCTGTCAGTTTTACAAAAATAAACCCAACTGGGTCTCAGGCAATTTCTCTTGACCTGACTACAAATCTGAGGAACTGAGCAGTACACTTTCACTTTTTCTACTAGAAAATAATGTCAATTTATAGATGCCATTCCAATCTTTCCCGTTATGAGAATTCATCAAATAATTGTTTTAAAATAACAATAGGAGCTTGTAGGCACTCCACTAAACTGAGTTTCGGAAATGCAAAAACAAAACTGGCTGCAGAGATCATGCTGCTAATGCTGCTATCAGTGTTGTTTTTGTAACTTACATCAGCAGGTGGCAGTAAAGATCAGAAGTATGCTCAACAACAAAACACTACAAAGAAAAACTGTAGTTGAAGTACAGGCCTTCACCAGTTCTAAACTATGTAGACTTGGCATATCTTTACAATAATGTAACTTACAAATTTACAATTAGAACATTAGATAAATATAGCAATATGACTCTATTAATTTGGGGATTAAACTTTTTCAAATAACACAGTTTTTACGTGTTCAATGTTTTAGTTCACTTTTGACCACAGGTTATAGCAGCATGTAAAGGGAGGTTGACCGACCATTACTCTGAAAAGAATGTGAAACCAGCCTCCTTTTGTTTAGACAAATACAGGAAGCAGTTATCATGGCTGGAGAGGTTTTTGATTGCACTGTTCCACTGAAAGTGTTTTTTTGGGGTTAATACTGATTATGGGAGGATCCCGAGTGCAAGTGAATCTCCCTTTCAACAAGTGACTCATTTCCGCAGCCGGCGGTATTTCAACTAAACAACAACACTGAACGCCAGCCACTCTCTACGGCCATTCTCCGCAGAAGTTCCAGGGTGGTCCCCCATTTGACCTCTGACCTTTACACCTTGACAATGGCAAGCTTAAAATCAACCTCCCGGCTCTTCCGTTTAGCCCCATGTGGTAACATTGAACAATGAAATATTCCTACCTTTGTAGCCGTGAGACATTTCAGGAGGCTTTGAAACAATTATCACTTCACTTCACATTAGAACGGAAGGGGTCTGTTGTGCTGTTGCTGTTCCAGAGTTTGTCCTATCACAGAGCCAACACTATGTCCAGAGTTCCGTTATATCAGGAAATGGGCCCACAAGCCTGTGTCTAAACTCCATGATATGGCCTGAGGATCACCATCTTTGTTTCACTATGTAATTATACATGATCTGTTTACTGGGAAACCTCTAATGATTTAACAACAGCACATCTATACTTTGCTGTTTAGTAGAGGCACTTGTAACTTGTGATATTCTCATTATTTGGTGAATGATGACAGGACGGAGCAGTAGCTGTGTAATAGAATTTAACATTTTTCTTTGTGGTAACACTAATTCCGGCTGCACTAAAATTCCACTCAGCTTTCAACTCCATAATGCTCTCAGTACCAAACAGGCAAAACAGGAAGCTGTGCATGAGTGACACCACTTCCCAAAAGGTTGTCTACATTCTTAACTGTTTGCTGTCCAACTAATAGGCAGGGGTGAATGTCACCCATAACATAATGATTAAATATGTACAATGCTTGTAATAACCCTTTCACCCCTGGGCATTTCTGTTGAAGAGGGGCAATACCTTAATGTCAAGTCTGAAGTAAAACATCTGCTGACATTTGGGAAGTATAAGGACACATAAGAGTTTTTCACCAACAACTCGCTTGCTCGAGTGTTTATGGTGCGCTGTAAGCCTTGTTTCTCCTATCATGCGGAGCCATCTGGAGACGACTTGTCTATCTGTGAAGCCATATGGGGTGCCATCATACAAGGAAGGGTAGGAAGTGAAGAGCAGTGTGCACCAACCTCCCCCCCAAGAAAGCGTCATCTCTGTGGGCTAGTTGCACATCCTCTAGGCTTTTTCTGTCAAATCTACAGGAAGTAGTGGATGACTTGGGCCATATCAGTATTGACTTTCTCTTCTATGGTTTCTCATCTATGCTAAACTTGGGTAGTTTTGATCAAACTCCTCAAACCGTACAGATCCTTGGTTGGGTCCATTATTAAATTATTATTAAATACTGGTTGTACAAACTTTTTTTTTCTGTTGTCTTTTTCTGCTAATATATGACAAGAAATTATATTCAATATGTTGAGCTAATTTCAAACAAAAAATGATTTGCAAGCCTATAGATGTTTTACAAAGAGGCAGTGTAGGAGAGCAGTATGTGATGTGAGATTATAGTCACATTTTAAAAACATTATGTCTAAAAGTGTATTATTGATATTGTCAACAGCAGCTGAGAAAAACTCTAAAACTCTGAATATACTCATCCTCTCAGACACCTTTCTGTAGCTTTTGATCATGTCACACAATCTTCCTCAGCAGACACATTTTGTCATAGTAAAATTGATTTTTTCACATTTACATTTTTTTGTGAACACATTTACTTCTCATCCATGTTGGCTTGAAAGTCGGGACAGAGCAAGATTGTGTGACATGATCAAAAGCTACAGAACAGTGACCGTGGAAATGTGAAGAATTGATTTTGAATCTGTTTTTAAGTCAACACAGAGATGAGGTCCTTAAATTTCTCACGAAAAATTGAAATTGCGAACATCTACATTTCCATGAAAACCAGGAAACCTGTGGTGGAAGAGTGTTATTTGACGGAAAACTCAAGAGAAGCTACTGAGTGGACCTTGAGGAGATTGTTTTGTTAAAGGGGATGTCATTGTTCAAATGGGTGGCATTCTTTTTAGTCAAGCCTAAGAAAGCCACTTGCACTGTGTTGCACAAAGGCACTAAGTGACATTTTTTATTCAGTTGAAGGATTTTGAGTTGTATCTCTGTAAATGTGCTCTGCTGTCTTTGTAGCTGGTACAAAATAGTACCATGTTCACCCCGCTCCTGGTCCTTCTCAGCTTGGTATCTATCCAGACCAACGACTGTCTCGCCCAGGGAGACTTTCAACCTACATTTAGTTTGCCTGCGATCTTCTTCCATTGCATCTGGCCGAGGAGCCGACTCCGGCTGCTGGATTTGAGCCCTGCTTTATCTCCCTGCCCAGTGCAACTGCTGTCTGCGTCCCTCCCTCCTGCAGGCCGCCCTGGGGCACTGGCAGCCGATAAGAAGAAGGGCCCACGGCTGCTCTGGTTTCAAAAGGAAAGGACATGTGTGAGGACACCAGATATATAGAAATATCACTCAATGCTTTTTCTCCCACAACCTAAGATCTTGTTTTGGCATTTTTCATAACATTATTCATCTTCTCTCTCTACCATTTTCTAATTTAGAAGACGTATCTGGTCATCCCAGAGCTCTGTAAAGAATACGATCCTCACAAGGGGAAAAAAATCTAGAACAATCATATATCAAAAACTGTTCAATTTATCCGATATGTATTATATTATTTTATCAGTGCTTGGTAGTGCATTTTCTCGAGAACCGTTAAAAGCCAAATAGGAGCTTCTCCTACATCTCAGAGGGAAACAGAAATGTTTAACTACAACTATCATTCTTAACAGAACATGGTGACCTTGTGTAAATCCTGCAAACTCCATGCAGGGCCATTATTTATTTATCTTTTTAGAAATGTGTAACCATACGAACTGCGTGACACCATGTTGTGCATTACCCACCATTAGGGTCATATCATTGTTTGTTGTATTGTTTTTGTATTATGTTGTATATGCTGGCGTTTATGGCTGCAAGCATGGGTGAAGTGCCCAGGACAAATTTCCCACCTTGTGGGGACAGTAAAGTTAACCTCAATCTCTCAATCTCAATGTAATACAAAATAATACATCATATTTTATAAATTAATTGTGTGTCTTGTAACCTGTATAAAATCAAAGCAAGCAACAATAACTTTCAAATAAACGTAGTTTAGAGTAAGATACAGTATTTCCCTCCAATTAGAAGGTAGGATTAAATCAAGTAGAATAAACTCACATTTGTATACGTACAGTGTATTCAACTATAGCAATGACCTGTCTCACAGGATATTTCTCACAATCTGTCAACCTATTTGTTTGATGGTTTTATGGCCTGATCGAATATAACACACTCAGTGATTTATTAACTATCAGTCACTAGATACAACTTATAAATCCTCTAAACGGGCTTCATATTTAAAAAGGGTTTCTAAATACTCAGTAAGCATATTCCATGTGCCTTTTTCTTGAGGTAAGCAATGAGGCGAGCAGTATCGTTACTTGTCAAAACACAGGGCCTGTGTATCTGTATCATTCCTCTCCCTATCTCGTGTCCCATCGGCCCTGTGGTGAAGCGGAGCGCGTAATGAACTCGCTGGTCTCAGTCACGACGCGCGCGGCTCCGCGGCTGACGCAGCAGACTGCGCGGCGCAAAGCTGTCGCTTTAAGAGCGGTTTCCCCCCATTGTCACAGAGTCGTGAGCAGGAAGAGGGAAACGAAAGCAGAGGGCGAGGGGGCCCGACGTATTTAAACACGATGCCGCCGCCGCCGCCGCACAGTTCGTGCGCAGGAACGCGCACTCAGGCCGGACGCACGGGACGCGCAGAGACCCCCGCCGGCGACCTCCTGCTCACATCGACGGCGGCTCGGTTGTACCGAGCGCGGACATCGCTGCGAGGGCAGCCGCCGCAGGATGATATATGTGAGAGACACGAAGTGCCACCTCGGGTAACTGCCTCAGGAAATGATGACAGTGTCCTCCATCGCCGCGTAGCTGCTCCGAGCGATTTTCCTTTCTCGTCTTGCGGCCATTTGTCCCCTGGACGCGACAGTCTGTCCGTCCCACAGCCGGGCCACAGACCGCGTCTCGCCGGGAGCAGGTGCAGCGCGTCGCGGCGTCGGTCTGCCCGCGGGGCTGACTGCGGACCCGCGAGACTCATCCGGATCCGACTGGACATCGCATTTTCAGAATGGCATCCACCATAGAGAGGAAAACCCTGGAGGCCAACGAGTAAGTAGCGGAGGTGTAAGCTGAAATAATGATGTGTTGTTAAACATCAGTCCTTCAAGGACGCACCAATGTGACGAGCAGACTGTCCCGCGTAGGAAGAACCCGCAGATGGCCGGTGGCATGAGGGTCAGGGGTCACATGCCGTCAGGCGTGAAATATTAAACACGAGAGATTGTTCATTGGTGTATTAAAAAAAATCTATTAAAAAAAGTGTAGTACAAATGTTATTGGCAAGGAAAAGTTTAGTGTAGGCCAGGGAAGTGAGCTAAAGGTGAGTTGTCCAAGTCCAAATGACTTTACATCTTAATTGGTCAATGACGTTGAAGGCGTCACATTTAATAATGTGGGTCACCTTCCTTTGTTTAAGAAGCCTTAACGCCTCGTCTGCTGCGGGAAATCAAACAGTATCCAATGGCTCCCTCAGGTGGACAGCATCACATCACAATTGTTTTCTAGTAACGTAAGATCCTAAATAGTTAAATACATAGATTAAAAAAAACAACATTTGCATAGCACATTTCATACAAATATGTGCAGCAACACTATATGTGAGATATGAGAAATAGTCGTAAATAGACAGACAGTCTACAGGAAACAGCTGGCCAGCTGGACAATAAGACCAACAAATGTCACTGCAGGATCATTATAGAAATCAGGGTCATTTCTCTGTAATGTATACGATCTCAAAATATGAACTCTTTCAATAACTATCAACAGGGTAAGAACACAAATATTGTGTCAGTTAGCAGGCTAGCGGACTGTCAGAAAATCAATAGGCAACCATAGTAGGAGATGAATTGCCAACGTCAAATTTTTTAAAGTGTTGGTTGGAAAGAAACAAACAGAATGGTGACGTCATCCTGGGCTAAATATAATGTCATTATTTTGACATTTTATTCATCAAATAATTAATGGAGTGATTAAAATTTTTGGAATAATTACTGGAATATTTGATTTAAATAACCACTTGTCTTTCCTCTGTAGGGAGCCGGTGGATGAGGTCCTGCAGATGCCCCCCTCTCTGCTGACATGCGGCGGGTGTCAGCAGAGCATCGGGGACCGGTTCTTCCTCAAGGCCATAGAGCAGTACTGGCATGAGGACTGTCTGAGCTGCGACCTGTGTGGCTGTCGGCTGGGGGAGGTGGGCCGTCGACTCTACTACAAGCTCGGAAGAAAACTATGCCGGAGAGACTACCTCAGGTTGGTCCGGTGGTCAGTGTAATGTGGTAACATCATGACTCAATTAAGCCATTTGTTTCATCACAAGACATCGGTTAACTGTCCAGCGTCATCAGAATGTCAAAGGATAAGCAGAGCAATACAGTAAAAAAAAAAAGAATCAATGGTCCATCTTTGTTGCACAGGGTGAGTGGACAAGAGCTATAGCATATTTATTGTGACACTGTCCTGCAGCAGTAATAACACAGTAGAGAACCAAATGTGTATTAATCCGCAGCTGAAAATAGTCCCCAACAAAACCATCATCTACTCCTGTTTGAAACTTTAAGATTCTGACCAGTTTTTAATAAAAAAAACTGCTCTTTCTTTACTGGGAACCATTGGTGCCACAGAAAGGGTAGAGAAGTTGGAATAGACGGACTAACACATTCTTGGTTTTGGTCTTTTGATGGGATTTGTGGACAATGAATACATCGGGACTATTGCCAGACCTATCCTTGAAAGAAGTGTAGAAGAAGTGTAAAAAAAGTATCATAATCTCTCGCATATATTCTTTTAACACACTTCAGTTTATCACAGGGTTAGCTGGTTAACAAGTGAATGCACTTTTCATACTTAGAGGGAGAAACAGTTTTTATCTAGATGTTTTTTTCCTTCTTGTTGGAAATGTTTAGTTTGTATTAAGTTGGAAGATGGCAGATGAGCAGTGGGGATTCAGAAGAAAGAGTTATGCTGTAATTTGATTTGAGGAGCGCGTTTTGTTTGTTCGTTGGATAACCAATTAGATACCTCGAACCACTTTTGCCGAATTTCAGCTCCCCAGTATTTTATTTGAAACCTTAGAGATCTTGTGACTGATTCATGTTATTACGGGTGAGCGGATGTTTTTTCCTCTTCCTCTCAGTAACATGGTGACATCCTCTCTTCGTCTCAGGCTCTTCGGTCAGGACGGTCTGTGTGCTTCCTGTGAGAAGAGGATCCGAGCATTCGAAATGACAATGCGCGTGCGGGACAAGGTTTACCACCTGGAGTGCTTCAAGTGTGCCGCCTGCCAGAAACACTTCTGTGTGGGTGACCGCTACCTGCTCATCAACTCAGACATTGTGTGCGAGCAGGACATCTTTGAGTGGACCAAACTCAACAATAGCATTGTGTAGGAGGGTCTCTTGCTCAACATGTGGCTTTGCCTTTCCCCACTGGCTTTAAAGGGAAGAATTCACTTTTTGTAGCCTGCGCAGGCTTTATCATGCATCTGACATTCATATGGAATCATTTGATCTCAGAAAGGAGAGGCTACATCTCTGCATTGTTTCCTGCTGGAGATTGCACCAGCAATAACAGAGAATATGTCTTCTAAAACGTCATCTTAAATGCAAAATAATAAATAAAACATGCAATAATAATCGTCTGTAATACACACTGGACTTTTGTAAATCAAGCAATGAACAAAGGCAAAATTCTTTGTGAAGTTTCTTGCACTGTCAAGCACTGTCACATCACCTCAGTCTGGCCAGACACACAGAATGAGAATTTCAGTAACGTACTAAATTGGTATCAATTATTGCCTAAATAAGAATAAATATAATACAAAAAAATGCTTCATTGAAACCAAAACTATTGATCCGTTATAAAATGTAATTCTCTATGTATGTTCAATTATAAGATATATTTGGCTAACCTGTTGCACTGACTGAAACAGTGTGTTATATTGGCAGTAAATTGGAAATAATAATTAAAAGTATACTAATTTATCTATTTTATATCAATATAATACTACACTGTTCTCTCGTGGAAACCTGCCAAAGAAACCATAGACTTTATTCTTTATAAGGTAATTATAGACCTGTAAAACAAAGCGTTACCAGATTTTTACATTATTAATGGAATGAAATATTCATTTTGAAAAGTCCAGATCAGAATGATTGTACTGTTTTGCAAGGTTGAACTGGTGACGCCCTCTAGTGATCGAGGGGACACATGCAATATTCATTTTATTGACATTTGACATGTTTCCTGTGTCTCTTTTGTAATTGTTAAAAACTCTCTGGACATGCACCCATGGCTTTTTACATATTTACTTGTCAATTTATTAAATAAACTACAATTTAGGAAAACACTGAAGTGTCTTCCTGGGCGTCAAAGAGACATTTAAGGGACATATACATACGGAACTTTTTTAAAGAAATAATAATAAGGGAGTGTACTTAACAAATGAACAGAACTGAAGTTGGTTTTATATGTATATTTACCAGACTTAATAAAGAACACTACAGAGCCAACCCTTGGATAAAAACGTTCTTCGCTGAGCATGAACAAAGGACACATTTCCTTAGTCCACTAAGAGCAATGCTCAAGTAATCAACATGATTCGTCACAAATGTTGACATGTTGTTACCCAATCCCACAGCAAACACAAAATTACATTTTACAAAGTAGATTTTAGTATATCAATAATGTAAAAATGACTAGAGTGGGTTCAGTTATGTCAGTACGCATAATAAATCCATTTGCTTTGACTGAAAACCAAATCGGTGCTCGTTTTAATTGTGTTTTTAAGCCTTTGAAAAAAAACAAAATGGGGTCAAACGCTCATTAAAATGTTAAATTCAAATGCAGTCAAGGCTAAAACAACAGTATTCTGAATTAGTACACATATGTTCTCATGACTAATGGATGCGCTCACTGTCGTCAAGGGGTCTCAAATTAGCTAAATAGCTTTTATTCTTAGGCTTGTCGGTAAAATTGAGGATTTTTAGCCGTTATATAAACATGGTGCCCGTTCTTTGCCACAGTTTTCAGCCACAAGAGGTCACTTCAGGACCTATGAATGTGAATGACAGCTCAAGTCAGGTATGAGGTATTCTGCACACAACAAACAAGGAGAGCTGGCTGGGTAAGATACTGATCTTTGCAAGTCTGTTATGGAACTCGGGTTTTTCTCATAATAAACTTTCCCAGCAGCAAAAAGGAGAGAGTGAATCTTAGACAGATAAACAGAGTTAATTTATGTTAATGAAGTCATGATGTTTTAAGCTCTAAAATTCAGGGTTTTTTTCTCTTGCTCCTCTTTACTTCATGTCTGCCAGTAGTCAACTCACTCTGGACCTGTTTATATACAGTCACAAGGTGTGTTTTCGTCCAGTGCCACCCCACACCCTCCTGCCATCCCCACTTATCTTTACAGGCATAACATCAATAGTTGAATCCATGGGCTGCCCTCGTGTGTGAGTTCAGGAATGAAGTTGCCTGACCTCACTGAATTAGAGGGGGAGACAAACAGCCTCAACTGACATTTAAAAGCAGTTTGAAAAAATGTGAACGGGAAACAATTTGCAGACAAAAGAGAAAGAATAGGGTGGAGGAGGGTAAAGGGGGAAGGCAGAGCACAGAAGCTCCAGGATGATGTCTTTAGCTGGCTCTGACTGACGTTTATTCAAATACAAGGGAGGAATGAAGGAACAGAGTCAAAAAAACCCACCCAGGCTGACATGACGCGCTTGCTGAAAGACATACTAATGGGGAAACTAATGAGTTTTCCCACAATAGAGATGGGAATACACTGTATAGACTCACAGAGGGATACTGGGCCTGCGCTCATTTGGAGGTCCCGCAGATTGAAGAATCCTCGGTGTGGCATTAAGCAATGCTCGAGGAATGACTGTGTAGAGAAAAAAATCTACTACGTGGTGGTCTCAACAACAAATCAGCTCCATGTTGAACAGCGGGCCTAATATGTGCTGGATAAATAACATGTTAGTGTCATAAACAAAATAGAATTAGGCAGCAGTTCGTGGTGATACGGGACAGTTAACCCTTCTGGGTTTTTTTGACATTGACTTTCATTCCTCATTGTTTGGAGTCTCACCAGCCTCAAATTAATCCCCAAGATGACAAAACAATGTTAAGTACGTTTTTTTTGCAAAATTGCAAAGTCGCAGGGTCAACAGGACCTCAACAGGACTTTAGGGTGAAAGGACGGAGTTTCTTCCTCTTTATCTGCTGCTCTCTTGCCACAGAGAGTTCACGGAGTTGTAATGAGACCGGAGCTGAGAGGAGACCAGGTCTCCTCTCACGACATTCACACAAACAAACTGGCCTACAGAGACACCCGGCATCGGCCAAACGGCCTGTGTTCCATCGGCCCGCTCTCCTCTGTTGCCTTGCAGGCTGAGTTTTGCCAGAGCACTGCCCTGACTCAAACAGCAGCCTCAGAAGGACTCAATAAAGCCCTGTGCCTCTTGTGTCATCCCCACCAGCTGTACACAAGGCCGGGAGTGTAGTGCCGTGTTTGTGTGCCGAGTGAGGCCTGTTTCATCTCCAGTGCCCATGTCAGAGCAGTCCCGAATGGGTAAAAACATCCAGCTGTGTGCATGGAAACCAAGGAGACTTTCTGAGGATGAAACCGCAACAGGCTGCAGCTTGTTTTTATCAAACGCCTAACCCCACTGAAACAACCACCACACAGTGACCTCTCTCTGATGCAGTGTGTGGTGTGAACAGCAGATGGCGGTTCTGGTCCAGCTAGTTGCATCTTGGGGATAATACATCAGAAAAAAGGGGGCTCTCTCTCTGTGTGTGTGTGTGTGTGTGTGTGTGTGTGTGTGTGTGTGTGTGTGTGTGTCTGTGTGTCTGTGTGTGCGCGCGCGTGCACGATAACTGACAGGTAGATGAAGGAAAAGCTGCTTTTTGCATAGATGTCAGTTTAAGATAAGATTAATTATAGCTGAACTGAAAGTGACGAGCCATATTCAAAGCGGTACAGACGTGACAGTAAGAGTCCAACGACACCTACAAAGGAAGACGTGGTGGGACAATTATCTGCAGCACCTCTGCGATTAATCATGGTGCGGCCTGTCAATGTCAAGCCCATTCGACAAAATGCGTCAAGTGCCATTGATCATGCCCGCCTTGGGTTTCACTTGCACTCAGACTTTATCAGATGGAGCTAATTGGGAACATATTTAGTCTGTGGTCCAGAGAGATGTGTCTGTCAGGAGTCACATTCCTGCTTCGATTCCCTGATAGCCTGTAGCGCCTGCAGTCTGGATGGGGGACAGGCTGTCGGTGGTGGGGGCTTGGGGTAGGGCAGCACAGTCAGAGGTGGATAGGTGAGTAATAAGCGTGCATCCTTTAACTCTTGCCGAACATGTCCCGCTGACTGGATTAAATATGTGCTGAGGATTTATTGGGTAAAAGATCTCTGGGGCCCCTGGATAACTCGAGGACTGAGCTGCTTCCACCTCTTTTCTTCTACCTTATACTTTCTAACTCGCCTATTTTTTGCCTGTACCTTCACACTCCGATTTTTACTTCCACAGTTCAGCTTTTGTTTTGTTGTGTTGTTTTTAGCAATGTAGTGTTTCAAGCTTTCCTCCCTTTTATTTTCGTATCAGCCAGCCATGTGTATGGATGTGCAATGTGATGGATTCTGTGATTCTAAAGAGGTTTCCTGCCTCTACTGTACTTGGATACCAGCAGGCCTTTAAATAGGGAGTGGAAGGAGCATTCAGATCCTTTAAGTAGCCCAAGTAAAATTAACAATACCACAATGTAAAAATTATCCAAAAATAAGTTAAAGTCCAGCAATAATAATGCCCCATCAGTAAGGGTATAGTATAATTGGCAAATTCTATTTAAAGTGCCAAAAGTAAAAGTAATCAATGCAGGAAAATGGTAGGAAAGTACCTTTTTTTAGAGGAAATGAGTTAGAGGAGAATATTGACACCACTCTTACAGTAAATATGAAGTTACCCTGAGCGGGCAGATTTACAAACAGAATGGACAAGTTCTTTTTCTAGCTTTCCAGTCTTTGTGCTGAACTAAGCTAATCTGCTGTTGTCGGAAGCCTCATATTTACAGCACAGGTCTTACAGTGGTTTCAATCTTCTCATCTTTCACAAAATGTCAAACTATTTTACTATGCTACTAAATGGACTAATGTGTAATTTCAACACTGTTGAAACAGTTTATCTGAACACATGCACATAGTTACACACTGTGGCGTTTTCTAAACAGTGTTTCTGACTTCTGATGCATCTGACTTCTGAAATAAAATAAAGTTGTTGTTATCTTTTACATCAATTTCTGGGAATAATTGGCACATGTTACCATTACACATTTTTCTTTTTCCATTGATCTTTTCCAACCCTGAATACTCTGAATAATATCTCTTTTTAATTGACAAAGAGATCGTAAAGAGGCAGTTTGAAGTTTACCATGCAGGAAATTCCTAATATCTGCAAATATACATGGTGCGAGTGCTGTAAATCAAACTACCGTATGTTTTATACATATGTTTCTTTGGCCATAAGTCATTTTCCCCCTCGAAATGATCTTCATATGTTGAGCAGGGCGGCTGGCTTCTGATGAACCAAATGCACATTGCATCAGAGGCTCTGCCTCAAAACCTGCAGCAAACATGCTGGGGAGAAAGTTCTGCCCTTATGCGATGGGTGGGGTGTTCGGTGTATACCATTCCTCCTCTGACACTGACAGAGGCAAGAAGCAATTTAGTAGTAAAATAAATTCAGCGACTAAAGGATATGGATTAGAAATTACAGTCATGGGAATTATGGGCTTTATAACTCAAAACTTCTGACCTATTGTGCTTCCGTGGCTCAATAGTTGGGAAAATGAATCAGCTTGACACTTGAAAATATTCTTGAGGGTTCAGTGTGACCTTGACTGAGTGGCTATGGTGTTACAGGTCAACGGTGAACTTTGGTTTGCGCTGCAATGAGACAGAGCTGCACATTGAAGTTGAAAAATGATTTTCATAACTGAACATCTTACATAACATTTTGTGCATGCTTCAGCAATTTCATTATTTACATTTCTGTGACTGATGTTAGTGGTTTCTTTTCATTCAGCCCAACTATCTCCATTTTTCTCATTAAAGCACAACACCATCATGCATGTCATATGTCATCTCGACACATTATTCCAGTGACGGAGGTGACCTCTTGCCCCACACGTCACAGGGACCTCATAAGTTTAGACCTACTCTGTTTAGATGAGCATAAAAAAGGACCTCCTGGTATAAATCTAAACCTGACTCCCACCTCCTCCTCATCAAACATCAGTGAAAAGCCAGACCGTTACCAGGAAGCAGACCGTGGCAGTGCATTTCTCTTTCAAGCAATCAGCAATGGAAACTCCAATTAAGGTGGTGGAAAAAGGTGGCTACTGCTTTTAAAAAATCAGTGCAGATGTGCAGGTAAGTGACCATGCGGCAAACTCAGTGCAATTTCCGTCTCTAATTGGACTTCCCACGCAATGCCTGCTTCCAATCATTGCATGAAGCCAGTGCAGGCAGGCAGACTGGCAGCATGGTGGACCACAGTTGGACAGATTGTGAAGAACATCAGAGCAGAAACTTGACTGGGCAGGGTTTTTTAAATTACACATTTACAGGCTTTGTGCTGCTTTTGTCAGTGGTGGAAGAAATAAAAACAGTCCACAACAAGTAAAAGTCCTGCATTCCCATTTAACTAAAGCAGAAGTAGCAGTAAGGTGTTTTTATAGCTGTAGATTTGGTCAGTTGTATCTATTGTCTGCTGTCTATGGTTAAAAAAAAAAACCAAACCCTGGAGTACCCCGGAGTGATGCCACCCACCACAATACAGAATATTTGAGCCTCACCGATTTTCTACACCTGCTAGTCCAAATCTTCCCTTAATGCTTAAATCCTGGCAATGCCATCCTTGGTTAAGGCTTTCTCTCTTCCCTCGGATTTCCTCTCTTTCATACTTTCCTCACCTGGAACCAATCTGTAACACAATCAAAGTGTCCTGACATGAAAGCTCAGTTCTTCCCTTTGATAGTCCATTTCTCTCTACACTTGTTCTTCCCTCTTCTCTCTGGTAGCTCAAACGGCCATGTCTGGAAGAAATTCAGCTTAAAGCAGAGACTAAGTCACTAAGCATTATGCAAATCTCATTGAAACAATGCACTGATGCTTTGCCTTATGCTTTTGCAGACAACAGAATGGACCCTTTGTCTAAAAATAAGCTTTGCATAAATGAAAACTAAAAGCCTCACTTGTTGAGAAATTTAGAACGCTGTTGGGAAGGCCTTGAGAAATTTGAGGCAATAAAATATAACTAGGGGGGTGAATGACTTAATCTGGACAATCGAGTATCATTTAAAAGTATAATTCAGTGGCTTCATAAACCAATCTCGAAAGCAAGTGAGAGTCTGTTTCTAATAAAAAAGGAGGCGCGAAAAGTGGATAGAAGAGTTTGACGTTTCTCTTTTTAAAGCTTCTCTCTGTTTCCTCGTCATTGGATTGCACTCATCCATCCAAAGTGGTGATTGCACCTTCTGGAGGAGTTGATGCTTAGAGTTTTAATGCTGGTTGCTCACCCGTTGTCCCTCTCTGCTTCAGAGTGTGTCCAGCATCACAGGGTGATTAAACTCTAATAGCAGCCTTTTGAGAAGTCCAGGGGGATTTACTCCTGAGTCAACATGCCAGACCCCATTTCCTCCTCACTCACTGCAGCCTCTCAACACCCGGCCGGCTGCAGCCACAGTAGATCTCCACACGGAACTTGTACAGATTGTCAAAACCTTGGACGTGACCCTACATAAGGCCTTAGACATACAGAGACATCTGTGGCAACAGTTGACCTATTTATCCCAAACAGATTTAACATTTGAAAATAAATACAGATACATGGTCTGACCACATCCTGCTCACGGTGCAACAGAAAAGATAATTTTGCATATTCATACTTTCAGCGCTTGAATTTATGGGGGGTGGGGGGGGGTTATCAATTACTCATTAAATTGAACAACAAAAACTATTTTGACCAGTTTCAAGCAAAAAAACTACAATGATTGCTGCAGTTTTTAATGAGAGCAAACTGAATAGTTTGGGGTTTTGCACCATTAGTTGGACAAAGCAAGTAACTTAATTTATTTTTCACAATTTTCTTTTATATCTCATAATCCAAAAACAATTAACAGATTAACAGTAAAACAATGAAATGATTGTTAAGTAGAGCCCAAATGTATAACATTTTCATTCTAATGTCGGTCTTGTTAATATGCACTCAGTACGCATGTAGTTATGTATATACAATAGATAATGGCAAAGAATCTGCTGATTTCATTTTGTTGATGAAATACGCTGCACTGCTGACACAGATATTTCTGATCTACAAGTTATAACAGAAATATGATCTATTCAACTGCACAGATTTTTCCACCCTTTTTGCACTCGCTCAGTGTTGCCTCGTCTTCTTGTTCTGAGCTGATAGCAGATCGTCTGCTCTTTTAGCCCAAACACAGGATGAATAATCCCGTTGTGACACGCTCTCGTGCAAACCACGATTGTACCGACTCTTCACATCATTCTTTATTAACTCTTTCTATGGAATCCTGAAAAAAGCTCATTGGCAAGAAAATCTTTTTCCATTACAGAAAATAAATTCCAATTATTTCCTATGTGAAAGACATCTTGGGAAATGTTATATATGTTAAAGAAACATGTAAACGTCCAATCATGTCAAGATATACTATATAAGTTTTTGCATGATTTTTTTTGTATGAATGGGATATGGTTACAGAAAAAAATCTTTTGATCTCGCTTCATGATGGTGCTTTCCCAAGCTGTCGTCAAATAAAAGTGATTGCAGCCAGCGACTGAGACGCCTGTGACAGTGCTCGCGTTTCAGACATCTTGTTTTGAAACTTCCCACGAAGCACAACACAACACCCGTTATCCAGCGTCCAGTGGCTCGGTTGAGACAACGCATGCTGCTCCTCCATGTGACTTTAATTGAGTGATTAGATGTAATTCAATAAGCAATCGAAGGGCAATGCGCGTGAGTTTGAGGTGTAAAGCAAAAGAGCACTTGTGAGTGGAGCCTTTGTCTGTGACCCTCCATCATCGTTGCTACCTTTTAGGCTGCATCACGCGGCCTGATCTTCTTCTTGCCAGCTCTCCACTTTAATAGTCTAGGCCACCAATTTCAGGAACCACGCAATTTACAGGTTTAGTGCTCCGGCTTGCCATGTCTTGTGTTCGCCATGTGAGTCACTATCTTTAGACCGGGAACAACTACACAAAAACATCCCAATTATTATTGTCTGTGAGCAGAATTTCCACAAATCCCCTTTGCTATGACATACAAGTGCTATGTATCAAGTTTCAGGGATGTTTGCCATCATACAACTCTGAAAGGCCAATATTCAGTCAAAATCCATCACGCGGTGCACAACAACGATGAGAAAGCTTCAAATTAAAAAGAAAAAAAAAAACATCAGTGGCACAAGATTGTGAAATGATTCTGAATTATGACACAACTTCTCCCCGCTTGAAATATTACCCGTGTGTGTGTGTGGACCCATTACCCCCACATTCACACAGCTGTTTACTGTCAATCTGCCACAGCTCATGCAAATTTGGCAGGAAATGGCTGGCATTGTAATAAAGAGAATGAAAATGGCTCGCTCCATGGCTTTACTGTGATGCAGTGAAATAGTACCATAAATTACTTCAAGTCTGCTAATTGTCAGAGTAAATCAAAGTCCCCAGAGAAACTGAAGTCTGTAAAATATGGCTCATTACTAAACCAAAGGGACACCCGCCCTCAGTAGGATTACAAAGTCTGGATATAAAATATTTTAAAAGAATAATAATTCTAAATCCAGGATTGTAGAAATGTTAGAGAATTCTCGCCACCATTCGGGAAGCTGACTTGTGGAAGCAATCTTGGCAAATGTGTGAGTAGACAAGTGTATTATCCGACATGTGTCTTTAATGCTCGGTCAGCCCACTTGCCAACTGTCATATTGTTAAAGATAGACTACACCCTCTTGGTTTGTGCCAAGAAGATAGCCAGGTAGATTTACAATAACACCCTGCTTCACAATAGTGAGAGCAGAGGCCTGCGGGGCAGCCGGGGGCCCTATTGTAAAGTTATATGTTGTTAAGCTTTGCTATTATAATTGTTACAGATACTGGATGCAGTGATGACTACTGCAGCTGACTCAGATCATCTGAACCCACAAATCACAGTGAAGTCAGAATCACAGAGTGTTTGCGTCAGCAAAATGTGGCTATACACTTATGTTCAGATATCTAAGTCCTGCCCATGACTGACTATCTAAGACAATCACTTGTTGAATGAAGAACGAACTTCACAGTCTTCTTTCAAACAATAACTACAGTACGACAAAGTGTTCAACATTCCCCAATGACCATCAGTGCCTGGTATCAGATCTGTTTGGTGTTACATTTAAAGGTCTGTGTATCCAAAAACAGTTACTACAGGAACGGAATTTCAGCGATACATTAAACTGCATGCAAGAAATACACAACGTCACCATATCAAAATAAATCAATCAATAAAGATATTGTAATGCACTGGTGATGAACACAGGCAATAATCATGTGACTTCACAGTTTCCCTCAGCTATACAGAGCCATCAGCATCTTCTAACTCACTACTTTGCTGTTTGGGTTCAGTTTCACTGCTCTCATTGCAGTTTTCAGCACAAAAAAATAAATAATTTGATAATCCCACTGTACACTACCTGCAAAGCACCAAAGAACAGACAACGTGAGTGACTAGCAGGCGGAACATTCAGCAACCAATGAGCCAGATATCTCCTCCAGGAGTTGTCGGAGACCAAAAAACAGAGCTAAAAAGATTGTCACGTACATTTGCGAGGCGGAAAGAAACACAACTCCAAATGAATGGTGATGTTGCTTCATGTATGCTGAATGAGTAACAGACAAATATTTACTAATAAGTTCAGCGTATCATTTTATGCAGTGGTAAATAATGTAACAATCGTGATCACAAGTCACTGTGCTGCCAACATGTATGTATCTTCTGTGTTTGGGCAGGAAGTAAAGTCGGTCTTTCACTAACCCGAAGATGGGCAGTTCGATCCCAGCTTCCCCTATAGTCCGCATGCCGATGTGTCCTTGGGCAAAATTGCGTCCGACAGCTGTGTGTGAATGGGTGAATGTGACTTTGAGCAGTCAATAAATTAGAAAAGCGCTAAATAAATATAGTCCATTTACCATGTGCCCTTGGTTTCAACCCCAACACAATCCTGATTTTCTTAATGCAGGGTCGCGTTTCCCTTTGAGTGTTTTTTTATTAAATTTGAACCAATAAAAGACTAAAAGGTGACATGCTGTTAAAAGTGACATTCAACGCATGTGGCATTGGAGAGATGGTGACACGGGCAAAGCTCTGACCTAACATTGTCATGTGGTGGTTCCGGGGGGGTGTAGGACACTGAGTCTCTGCAGCCGTTTGAAAGAGGACAAGGCAGTTGTTCAACAAGTGTCCTCCAAAATTAAGTGCAGGGAGCATGACTCTGATTAAGCGCCATGTGAATGAGCTTCTTTCTTGTCTCAATAGGGACATTCCTGACAATTAGGAGGATGAGTGCAGCTCTGTTTGTCCCTTGGACACAACCTCATCTGTTGGGTCAGTGACTACCTGGGAGTCTGAGATGCACAGGAACCATGTGATTTAACTGTAGGCAGCTCAGCAGTGCCAACTTTAACAAGCGGCAGGTTGAAGAGTCACTCTCTGTTAGGTCGGATTACTAATCACGGTAGGGTTAAAATGACAGTACTTACGGTCAATGCTGTTTTTATTGTTCATATCAGTTGCGAATGACAAGCAGCAAAAAGTGACGCAGACAAGACCAAGAGAGTATTTCTGGTGTGACAGACATGTAGCCTCTAACATTACTGGAGATTGGAGGCTTTACGCTCAGCTGCAGAGCCAACCAAGAACATAAATTGGAATGCCACTTGGTTAGAATATTTTATGGTACAACCACAAAACCAAGCATTCAAAAAAAAAAGCCAAACTCTAGCACCATGTGAGCGACAAAGGAAATCAGAGAAGGCAAAAGTGGTGGAAAGTTCTTTTTTCTACAGATAGAAAAAGCAAAGAAAAAGAGAGTTTAAGCAAAAAAGGAACAAAACGAGGGAAGCAACTGAATCAAAGTCTCCGTCAAAGTCAAAGTCTGTCATGGCTCTAGACTCTTAGACTTGTTCTATTGTCTTGGTCAATAACAGTCTGCATTTTATTTCATACACCATTTCCTCTGTGAACTTTTGTTTTAGTGTCCCTTGGCTATTTTATGGCCATTTTTCTACTTCGCATCATGGAAAAATATGCATCATATTAGGTGTTATGGTTAAAGACGGAAAAAGAATTCTTCTTCTCTATTGTGACTTATTTTATGGTTGTACTTTTGTAATTTTGGACGAACAGTAAAGAAACACGGCTGAGCGAAACGGCCACAGGGAAAAATAAAGGCACGATTATGTGGGAAAACTTTCTTGTAGCAGAGATGGAAAGAAATGTATTGGACCTAGAGAGGGTCACGATAACGATCGGGTCAAGATGCACTCTATCCTTGCACACCTCAGTCAATGTATGCAGGCTGGTGGGGGATGAAAAAAGAGGCTGGGTTAGTCATCCAGTCGCCCACAGTGTCTTTCTGTTCAACCTCCTTTAAAGCGGGCTCTCTATTGGATTAACGTTGGCCTGAGGGAGTGAGCGGGTAGAGGTAACCTGAACAGAGGCGAAAGGGGGGTCAGCCAACTGTTTCAAGTGAAAGTGGAATTTGGGGCATCTGTGTTTGTTTGTAATTGGGTGTGTTTGGGTCTGACTCTGACATCCTGCAAGGCCCAAGGGGTAGGGCAGAGGTTAGTCATTGTAGCTACATGAATGGGTCACCTGGAAACCAAACCAAACACTTCTCCTGTCGAGCATCCTTACTTTACAAATGTAATCCCCATCAGGTCTGTATATAAAAGGGATTTTTGCTGACCTGTGAACCTGCGTCTCTTTCCTCTCCTCAATTGTCAAATGAGTTATCAGAGCCTGTTTGGTGTGATCATGTCAGTACACCATCGCTGGCCGAGATAAAAGTAGCAAACAGGTTTCTGTTGACAGCTTCTCTCCTCACCTCCATATCTGATTTTCTAGCCATAACTGGCCTCCGGTTTGCTGAGAAAAGCCTGGCGTTTCTCAGCTACTGGCAGGTAAAAATGTGGACATCATGCTGCCTGTGCAATGCGCTTAAACCACATGACTGCAAAGTGACCTCACATACATATATTGAAATCTCAAACTGTGTTTAGATCCAGAGCACTGACAAAAGACATCAAGATTTGCTGAACTATTAGTGCTACGCCAACTCTGACATGGAATAGTACAGCACTCCAGGAATGGCCTCCTATGGCCCACCTCTGAAACCCAGGGTGAAAGGTTACTGCTGTGACAGTGCCTGCTCATCTGAGGGTCTCTACTTACCCCAAAGCAAAACACCCGAGGGCAGAATAGCGGGCTTGTCTGACCACACCAACCTGGCTCCCCAGAATCCTGGCAGGGAGGCAGAGAACCCAGGATCAGGGCTCCCCCTGCACAAATACAGACGGGGTCGTGGGTCATCTGGGGAGCTCACACAAGGCTTTCATCCCAGAGAAGCTCATTTCAGGGGAATGTGGCTCTTTCCCCATCTAGATAGGAGTCCTCCTTTAGCCCTGTGTGGCTGTGCTGAACCCTGGATCGACAGACATGTTCCCTCGGACCCGTTTGTTTTGTTTTGGTCCTGCGTCTCTGTGCGTATCACTTTGCCTGGTCCAGACATTGCTGTGGGAAGATCAGGCTGGGTCAGCACACACATGGTGTTCTGTTACAACCCAAACACTGTCCAAAACTGTATCAAACGGGCGGATAGAGGAGACCTGGGTAAAACAATAACCTTGCAGTATTTTTGTCTTTCACCTTGCCTGGTCCAGAGATGACCACAGTGGCAAATATACGTAGATTCTCATGCCATGATAAAACACATCTATTTAGATTTATTGTGAACAATGATTACTATAATATACTACCCACAAACATACTGTGAGTGGGAGAGACTAAAGCTCAGGTTGGAGTGTTATTCCTAGTGTAATTATTTATTTAGCTCCAAGCCTACACATGCCAAAGACAAATGTAACTGGGCAATTACACTGTTTAGCTACAATGCAAGCTGTGTTCAATCTAATTAAATGAACTCTTTCTCCTGCAGAAATACTGTACCAACACGCTCACCGAATAGACACTGACATGAGGTTCAGTCATAATAATTTAGACCTCAGTACCCAGATTCCCACAGAAAGGCCTGCCATCGCCAGCAGCCTATTTTTATAATGATCTCCAATTTCAAGAGTTTGAGGTGTAATCAATCCTCAAGGCAGTTTGGCCTTGCTGAAAAAAGATAAAGAAAAACACTGTATGCATGTTCAAGAGTACTTACTGTACATTAGAACTAGGATAAACAACAAACCCTTAGTACATGGAAATGCAACAACTGCTATTTTCAGACTGAAGGCATTTGACTTGCATTAGACTGGTCCTGAACTTGAGATATTTGTATGAAATTTCTCTGGAGGTTCATCGTAGCGGCTGGAAACCACTAAGATATTTGTGTCTAGAGATACTATGATGAAGCATTTGACTAACAGAAAGATGAGGAGGACATTAGAATGCAATAATTTCAGTAGAAGAGTCGTAAAATTGTGGTGTACTGTGCCGTGGTGGTTGCTTTTCATGATGATTTGGGAACAAAGCACATCTGGCTTTTTCCAGCAATATTAAAGCTAACGTCAAAATTACAGGATATTAGGGTAATCTTTTCAGAATGCTTGGCACATGGCACAATTTCTGTCTGCAATCAATTTGCACAGCATTAACAGAGACTCATTATCTTCATTATCTCCCGTGTTCGTTTGCAGCGACTGAACTTCTACAAGCTCGCGCCGAAGATTCCCAACAGCTGTCAAAGAGTGCTCAACGTAATGACATCTAACACCAACACAAAGATGTTTCTTCTTTTGTTATACACTACCACTGTGTGTGTGTGTGTGTGTGTGTGTACGTGTGTGTGTGTGTGTATCATGTTGTGGAGTCCTAAATCTGTTGGCGCAGTCAAACTATGGGGACTTGTTTTCCCTATGTGGACAAAAAGAATGTCCTCATAAGAAAAATTATTCATCTTTTAAACTGAAGTTGTGTTTCAACGTTAGGGTAAGGTTAGGGTTAGACAAGTAGTCATGGTTACGGTTAGAGTGTGTGCGCGTGTGTGTGTGAGAGAGAGAGAGAGACAGACAGACAGAGAGAGAGAGATCTCTGGTGATATTTGCAGCACATGCCCACAACTGTTCGACCTCGTCCTCTGAAGTCTTCCATATGTCCCATGTTTGAACGATTGTGAGTGCTGCTTCAGTTTGTACATTATTAGAGCGAGGCACCTCCATGAATATGTTAAAGCCGTGGAGTCAAAATAAATTCCACATTCAAGCTTGAAAATCGGAGCTGTTTGATCTATTGCCGACACAATTGCTTCGTAAGATGCACTCATTACATATGAGGTGATATTTTGATGGTGTAGATTTTGATGCCATCATTGTTTTTTTTCCCTCTTACTCTCTCTTGCATGTAGATGGAGGTTTCAATGCAGGACGACAGTGAACCTGGCTTGGTCTACCTCAGTAAAATCCTGAACACTGTATTAAAGATGTAAGGCTGCAAGTGATTAATTTTGTCTTTGAATGTTCAATGTTTTTGCCAAGAACATTTTTTAGAAAACAACTAAAAATGCCCATTAGATCTCCCACAGCTCATTGAGACGAATTCAGATGGTTTGTTTTTTTTGTAAACCTGGAAATATTCAGTTTTCTGTCATATATGACAAAGAACAGCAGAAAATCCCAGAGTTGAAGCAACATCAATCAATGGACTAATCGTTTTAGCGCTAAATAAGCAATGACACCAAACATTAAGCTGGCGAAATGGCCCAAAACAAAGTTCAGACTTATGTCAAGACAAGACAAGTGGATGAACTGCCACCACAACAACAGAAACCCTTTCCGAAATGCATTAAAAAAAGAAATTCACATCTTCATTATCCAAACCCACTTTGTCTTCAAATTTCTTGTTTTAACTGACCAATGGCCCAAATCATCATCACATCACATGAGGAAAGGAAAAGAAGGAAGCACTCCCAACATAGAAGCTGAAAATACAGGATGTTTAGCACATTTGCTTTAGAACTGACTACAAACTATTCATTCATTAAAAAAAATAATTGCCAATTAGTTTCTTTCAATGAATCAGCTAATAGTTTCAGCTGTTTTGTGGAAACATACTTTACAAAAGACATTAAAAAAAATGATTTGCTTCGGCGAAGAAACTGAGATCAAGAGCGTGACTCCTCTCTACACCCTCGCTCACGTATCTATACTCTGTGTCGGCTGTTGCGGCGATGATGGATGGAGGTGTATCCTGTGTGTCTCTTATTCGAGGGCTAACCATCCATAACTAAACCAGATATAGAACTGAAAGATGAAGGGAGCACAGCATCCCTTCTGTCTTCCCCTGCTTGGTCCTGTTTATTGAATTATACATCAGTACAACCGCTGCCTCTTTTTTTCTCCCCCCTCATCTCTGCTTAATTTGATCAGAGAATCTGCTGATGCAGTGTGTGCCTGGTTCATGTGAAACCAATTTAAAGCTACACATAAAAATCTGGTGTCTCTTTTACTCGCGCTCTATCACACACACACACACACACACACACACACACACACACACACACACACACACACACACACACACACACACACACACACACACACACACACACACACACACACACACACACACACACACACACACACACACACACACACACACACACACACACACACACACACACACACACACGAGAGAGAGAGAGGGGGGGGGGTCGACAGGTGAGACAGTGTTTTCTGGACACCGGAGCAGTACACGTCGAAAGACATGGCATTGATTTGTGAGTAGGGCAATGTTTACAAAATGTACGTAGTTTAAAGGATTGTTTATTCATGCGACATGCAGATAAATATAGTGGCAGCATCAACGAGGCAACGTCGCCTTGTCGCTGCGGCGACAATTTTGTGGGTGAAACAGGCAATTCACAAGCTGTGATCGCTGTGAGGTGTATCGGTGGGGGAGCCCACCCTCGTCTCACTGACACGATAACTTGACTGATATACTGATTCTGTCGAGATTTAAGTTGTTGCAACAACAAAATCATCACAAACTTAACTTAACTGTACCTTAACTGATTAAGGTACAAGCATTTAAAATGACCCTGCTGTAATAACTTGTGCCTGATATGGTTTTTCAATAAAATAAAGTTCAAGTTTTTTGTTTTTTTTAATTGCATCTACTTCTTCTTGATCATTGAAAATTCAAGTATCTAAATATACAAATATTTTTGATTTCCAAAGTTTGATCTCTGACCCTACATCACTGTGCTTTCACGTTTTCTCACGAGAAATAGGTTTCTAAACCATTTGTAGTCATGCTCATATACCTGCATGTTTAAAACTCACACTCAAGGTGAGCACAGAGGAACTCTGCTGCCTCAGCAGAGGAGAAGAGCCCTCTGTAGTTTTAAAAATCTGCACATACAGTACTGTGAAGAGGTTCTTGGCACTTTGGATGTTTAGATTCGAATCCAACACAAAGGGAGGCATCTGGTCCCATATTCACACTGCAGCAGGGCAACGAACCCACAAGCACGTACATACAGCCAGAGTTATAAAGAACTATCTTCAAGGTCAAGAACAACCAGGAGCCCTGCAGTAGATTACGCTGCCCCCACAGAGCCCTGATCTCAACATCGTGGCGTCAGAGTGGGATTATATAAAAATGACAGACGACGCTGACAGACTGAATCCACGGAGGAACTGTGACAAGTTCTCAAACGAGCTTCGGGCAACTTACCTGCACCTGGAAACATTAAAACAACTTTCCCTCAGACGTTCTGGGGCTATTTTGGCATTTTTTAATGCTTTTGATTTTCCTTTATATAGCACCATAAATAATGTTTTGCCCTTCGTTTTTGATTTTTCAGCACAACATCCCCTATATGACCAGGCAATTTTTTTTTAATTTGATTTGATTTCCCTGGTATGTGATTGTAGACTCCTGGGGGTTAAAGGTAATTGGCGGTGACACCAAACGCTAATTAATGAATCTTGATTCAGATTTTTTCTGTTTAACTGAAGTCAAATGATAAATAAACACTCTTTATGACATTATCTTTGAAAGTGTCATCATGTAAAGTTTAGTGTCTAAAACAGTTCCACTCTGCACAAACATCCAAGGGAAGTGACACTAAACACAACATACTTCTAGCGTTGGGGGACTTTAATATAACCTGCAGCCACAGAAGTCAAAGGCCTGCGTAGCAACAGGAATGACTGCAGCCGCGTATAGAACAGACATTGCACATCGCCCCTGAAATAGGCCAGGACAAACGACAGCGAGACACTGGGAGATTTGATCTGCCGCCGTGATGCGCCGGGCCCGGCTGTGGAGGCTCTGCTGGCTTTACGAATTCCCAACATTGCTCTAATTACTTAAAATTCCCATCTATGAGCGAGCAAAGGGATTTACAGGAAACAGGTTCAAGTCCAACTCCAGTCTCAAGTGTGTAGCTGCTCAGAGGCATGAGAGCATCTGCACGAGCAAATTAAAATAGAGCACAGACGACTACAGACTTTGACTGTCACCCGTCCATCAACTTTCCGTACGTGAATAGCTCTGAGATGCAGGTCAGTGGGTTCCCATAAAGCATAACAGCAAAACACATAGGCTACGTTATTTCCCATCTACCATGCCTGGCCTTTCCCACAGCCACACTGAACATGGCATTGCTAAGACATAATATCTAACCTAAAGCACTTTCTCCAGCCCATTACTTACACAGCCACGCCTCTCGCACAAGAAACTGATAGCTAGAGGAGTTTTCAGGGACACAAGGCCACAGCCAACATCAACCCCAGAGGCTCCGAGCTGCTGCATCGGTCCCCTCGGCAGTGAATACCTGGACACGGCTCCCGCTGGAAGTCAAACAGACAAGTCACTATTTGGTGGAAACCTTTTAGAGAGAATGCCGCGCTTGAGTGATGTATATCTGTGACAGCTGAGAGCTGAGCCTGTGGCAGTGGAATGGTTTATATTAAGGGAGGGTTTCATATACGCTGCACAGAGAGCGGTCCGCCACTCCTGTTTGTTTAGCTGCGTGACAAACGTGGACCGCGTGACAAACGGGTACTTCTCATTTTGTGTCTTTGCTGTGATGCTTTTATCTCGTAACTCTGCATCAGAGTTTCTTCTTCCGGAATAATGATGTTGCACTGTGCAAAGGAAGCAGACGTGGTAACACAAGGAGACGTAATCAAACGTACAACTTCCATTTCACAGTCTCCTCTTTATTTATAATTATTAATTTAAAATGAACTCAAAGGAAAATAAAAATATGTTCACATTGGCAAATATAGGTACAGGCATTTTTCTTAAAAAAAATGTATATGAAAATACTTCTCTTTACGAATACTTAAACGAATTGAAAATTAATCTCTTCATATCTAAACTAGAACATTATGATAGCTGTTTTCATTTTGATACCCCCCCCCAAAAAAATCTAAGAAAACTACAACACCAAGAGATTCATTGCAAGACTATGCCAAAAGTGATGTGCTGTTTTAGCAAACAAATATGAATGTACAAATAAAGACCTTTGAAAAAAGTGTCAAATGTGCAAATTGAGTAAAGATTTTGGACGAAACCAGCTGTGAAATAAGAAGCTGACGTGATTCGCTTGTCGAGCCAATGTGCTTGTGTCAACCACATAAAGTTGATAATAATAATCCATAAACTAAAAACTGCTTCAACACGCTTGATGACGATTTGAGAGAAGAAGAAGAAAGAGAACTTCTCAGGACGCTTCATCATAAAAGCGACTGAAATGGAGTGAATCACTGAAAGTCAAAACACCTAATGATATGTTTGATTTATGCTCACATTAAAAGCCGCAACATATATAAACAAATAACATGACTAAACTCATGTTGGGTTCGGTGTGCTTGGCAGCCGAAGTTGAACTCGTTTGTCTGGGGAATATGGCTCTTTTACGAATAAACCCTTCGTCTCGTTAACGAATACCTGCACAGCCCGAGAGAACAGGCGCGGGGGAGCGCGTGCGCGTGCACGTGCACGGGGCCTAAACCAGAATATTTTAATTCTTTTAATTCTTTTTTAACTTTTCCTTTTTCTCATAATTAAACTTTCAAATAATAATTTGACCTCCTCACAACGAGTAACTTAATAGATGCTAGACGATTATTGCTTTTGGGGAGGGCCCTTGGATTAGGAGCCAAAAACCAGCCACCGCTTGTGATTTGAATCGTTTGTGGTTGTATACTTTTATCTGTCTTTTTTTTTTTTTCTTAATGTAGCCTAACCAATCGGAGCTGGACTGCAGATGTGGCCCACATCATGTTTTGTAACAGCGACAAGACATGACTTAAGCCCCTTGTCTCAAGACTCGTAATTAATTCGTTAATTGTGCTGGAGAAAAAAAAGAAGGAAAGAGAGAAAGAAATGAAGAAAGAAATGAAGAACGAGAGAAAGAAAGAAAGAAAAGAATGAAGAACGAGAGAAAGAAAGAAAGAGAGAAAGAAAGGCCTGTCATTGCCTCTCACGAAGAATTATTTCGTTTCGTCTCTTTTAAAATACAATTCAGACAGGGCACTAACAACAACAACGACAAAAACAAGAATAAAAGCGGCAATAATAAAAACGACGATAATAAAAACGACAATAATAAAAATGATAATAATAATCATACTCATAATAATACTATGACCAATAAACAAATCCCCTTGTATACTAATCAAAGACTTTGCGTCAGATTTAAGACGTTTCACACACGTTATTCAAACGTATCCAATTTGACCACTGGCCGACTCGGGGCTTGTCTGTCTGGCGTGGCGTCGTTTTACCAAGTTGGCAAAGCGCACGGGGCAAAGTATTTGGACGAACTTCAGGTTTAATGGCTTATGATTAATGAAACGTTTAGAGGAAGCCAGCTTCCGATTGGACGGCCTGGGAGTCGTGGTATGCCACGGTGGCCTCTAATGCTCCATCATTACGAGTGGCAGACTTCTCACATCAGGTCCTGGTCAAACAGTTTAACACAGGCCCTATTAAGCAAATACACTAAGGAAATATTTGAGTAATATTAAAGCTTATAACGTCGGCTGACTGTATGCGCTGGCATTGCTCTAAATCCCTGGCAATATTTGCACTTGATTTTTTTTTTCTGCTCGTCTTTCTGCACACGGGAAAGCCAAGAAGCCCAATAAGGATATAAATATATATATTTTTTAATAACACAGTGCGGCTCCACTGACAGAGATGGACACGGCGCGGTTTCAAAGGCTTTAAAGTTCAACAAAACAAAAATGACTTCTCAAAGTGGCACGACCCGGGGTCTGAAGCCGTCATATTCATCCTCTTATTGCATTAATGTCATGTGTTGTGTCTCCCGCGTGTTTCCCCCCCTTCTGAGCCTGACCTCCCATTTCCACTGGCTGCATAATAGCGCAGGCTGCAGCTCGGTGTGGGCCTACTTCACGTGTATGTGGAGCCTGTATAGGTCGGACTGCTGGGTGTGTGCGAGTGTGTGTGTGCGAGTGTGTGTGTGTGTGTGTGTGTGTGTGAGTGTGTGTGTGTGCGTGCGTGCGTTTGTCAGATACACTGTAGGCGACTGAGGCGGCATCAGTTTGGAGCAAGGCATTTCTCTTTACCCCGACAAACCTTCAGGGGGCTTTTAGCATTCGCTCAGTCTGCAAGTCTCTGGAAAACATCTGATTCATTTTTTAACCAGTCCCAGATGCGCCAGTGAGAGTGTGCGCGCGCGTCAGTGTGAGTTTGTCAGTGCGCGAGAATCTGGGGAGAATATCTGCCGCCTAGAGAAGGGGAGGGAGAGAAGGAACCGTGTGGATTTTCTTTCTCTCTTTTTTTTTTTTAATATCCCTTCTTTTTTTTTTTAAGTATGAACGCAGATACGTGCGTCTCATACTGCGATATGACATCGATGGATTCATATTATAGCACGGCCGCTGCGCAAGGTAGGGATCACCAGGCGAACCCGTTCAGGACTTTCCCTACCGCCGAGAACAAATACAGCCCCACGTTCATCCCGGGCAAAGGGCAGGCGTACGGAGAGAAGTCCCGCAGCCCCTTCCAGGCGGAGTGCCAGTCGCTGGATGGCGCCGAGGAGGGCAACTTCAGCAAGTACCAGCTCTTCATGCAGCGACCGACCTGCAAAACTCCCCCCGAGGGCGGCAAGCTGCACCCGGACGGCGGACACAACGGCTCGCTCATCGCCTGCTATGGTGAGTGCGCGCACGGGCGAGGCGCAGAGGCGCAGAGGCGCAGAGGCGCAGTGGGACTGTGGCCGATGAGAGGGGGGAAACACGTTGGCCCCGGGTTTAACGGAAATGCAAGACAAGAGGGGATGGTTGCAAAGATGGAAATTTACTCGTAGTGTCAAACACATGCATCTGAAAGTCACAAATCGGAGCGCGCAGAGCGCAGAGGGAGAGGGAGAGGGGAACCTCACCAGCTTCCATCAGCCTCCCTCCGACTTTAACTGTGTGCGTGTTTCTATCATAAATTCATATTTCATTTCACTACGGCGTGATGTAGGCAACCGTGAGCTCTCACGAGACAAGTAACGAAAGCAGGCTATAATCTTTGTGCATGGGAGTGGGAATCGGATAAAATTACAAAAATATAAATACCACAGAACGTAATACTCCTCTTAAAAGGAAACCCAACCACGAGTGAAGTATAAAAAGCGATACGCACTGTAGGTCCGGGCCTGCACCCTCAGCACCGCGTCCGGTAATGGGTTCCTCCTGCGCCCTGACCGAGAGGTTCACATGTCAGAGTTTGGGATCTGTGTATTTTGTGTTTCTTGACCTAATGACGTGAACAGGCTACAGAGACACTGGAAGTTGTTCTTTCCTCTCTCCACCGCATTTGCTCTTTCGGCCCGGGGGAAGCGGCAGCAGCTGTCACACGTTCCACCGGTTATTGTCCACACGGAATCACCTCCTTCAACGACACACGCGTGCCAGGGACTTGTAAATGTACATTTCACCCAGACTCGTCTGCACATGAATAACACGAAAACAAACGGGGGGGAAAAACTCCAAACTCTGGTTGGTAAGAGCGAAGCGAGCGAGCTGGACTATTTGAATAATTTAACCAGACGTCTTTTGTTTTCGTTGCCGTTTTAATGTTATTATTTTCAGCACATGTACTTCTTCAATAATAAACAGAGGAGCCGAATGGCCACTGGCGCAGCTCTACCACCACAGCTACTGTACGAATTAGTGAATAAAGGCCAAGGGCAGCTGCAGGTTAGGCCACAATCTCACCATGTGTGGATCATAATAAAACAGTCAATTTAATAGTAAATGTAAAAAAAAAAAAAATTTTGCCATGCCATTCTGACAAATATCATTAATCTGAAATGAAAGCTTTAGACGATTTACAGGTTTCAGTTCGTTGCACTATTTAGGCCGTTTAAAGAAAACCATCGTACTGTGAGACTCAAGGCTTTAAAATGAGAAGAGAAAGGGCCTGGAAGAATCCCTTAAAATACACAGAATATAATAGACTATAAGAACGTAGTGTGTGTTAATTATAGAAATTTGAAAACGACATGAATATATATTTTGGTGAACTATCAGACCCGCTGGCGCCTGTGCATTTCCAGTCCAGATGTTTATCGTGATGTTACAGAAGAAAACATCTGTCATGATCATGGCTGTGATTTACGCACGCTGATCGAAGCTTCTGCCGCAGATCAGCCTTTAATGCATTTTTGTTTAATCTGCGATTTGCGCACGGAGGTAAGAGTTAGTGCGGCACAGAACCAGGCAGTGAACACGGCCCCCAAAACATATTTGCATACACTCGATGTTGAATCGTGTGTAAGTTGAAGTATTTGGTGTGACAAACTAAATCAAACTCCCTTAATCCTGCTCCGTGGGTCTGTAGTAACACCATTTCTCTTTTTGTTGCGCAGTAGCCAGCACCGCACACCGCCAAAACACATCCATAAAGTTGCAAAGTAATCTGTTTTCACGAGAAACAACCAGAGCCACTCTTTATTTCGGGCTAAACTGACACTCTTTTTTTCCCAGGAGTCTGGGAGCAATGCCTCCAACAGACTGGAGCACCCCTGCACTGAAGTGAACTGATTTGGCAAGTGCATTGACAGAACCGTTTAAACACCGTCATTAAATGCGACATGCCTCCCCCCGAGGAGAGCTCTGCAATGTTATTATTGAAAATGTTGCAGCCAGATGAAGGCATCGTGGCTCTGGGGAGGATACTTTGGGGTCTTGCCAAAGCCTCAGGCGTCAACAGGCTTGTACTGTTTTGTGTGGTCCTCAATGGGAGATATATTGCTCAATGCTGATGGTTTATCTCCACCACGATGACAAAAGTCCTCTCTCCTAAATCCACAGGGGGGTTTCTGTGGGACAATTTCAGCTACAAATGTGCTAAACGCTATTTGCATGGCGGCAAAACATTTTGCATCTGTGTCATTCTGAGGATGGTTCAAAGGTGTTTGGGCGCATCAAGACGCAACAAAAAATAAAATGTCTCATATTAGGCTATATGGTCTCTTTGAAGATTTGTCTGTGTATGTTAAAATTGCAGGAATGTTAATATTTACAATTACACAAAAAGACAAGAGCATCTAAGGTGAAGACGTAGATTAACTGCACAGATTCTGTTAAAATTATTTATCATAATGTGAAATATTTTTGCTGCATGATATTCACACTTTTAATTCAGGACACTTCTTAACATTTTGGCAAATTATTTCTTTAGAGTCAGTTTACTGAAAGTGACTCTATAATTCCAACTCAGATATTCTTGTTGATGTTTAATCTCTAAACTCAAGTATTAGGTTTTGTGTACATAAAACCTCCAACCCCCAACCATATTCATTGAAATAGAAAATTGCACAGTAGTACCTGAGGCTGGCAGGCTTGCTCATTTAAGTGCGTGCTGCACAGTGAGCTTGTCCCACTGTGAGGACAGGGATGGAGCCGTCTACCTGCTCACAGAGCAATGGATGAAATAAAACCCCTGGAGCTGATCGAGTGCCGAGGAATGCGGGGCAGCACTGCGGGAGAGGTCTGCATTAATCCAAGGCAGATGTGCATTACTAGCTCCTATAGTTATTATTCATACTCCCCAAACATCAGATCTCCAAAGCTACAGAGAGTCCCCGAGATGACAAAGTGGGACTGGTTTACATAACCCCGTCTCAACAATACCTTGTACAAATAAGCAACGAGTCAGAAACGGACAGCGAGATTGGGTAATGATTTGAGAGACTTTGGGTTTCTGGGAAAGCCGCACACGTGTGGGAGTGACTGTTTACATGCATGTACTTTACCGGACTCGCTGCCTTTGAAATGCACTGCATACACTTTTGTTTCATAATTGAACTTTTGTTTTTTTTAAACTATCATATTTTCGTCATGAGGAAATTGAAATCTGTAAAATCCTGGTGTTTATGGGCTTATGGTTTCTACTGAGGTTGGGTTCTGCATGTGATGATACAGAAAGGAAGTGTTTTGTGGGACCACTGGTACTTTCTACAGGCTGTTTGTGCCCCGTCATCTCTGTCTTTTAACACAACTTTCAAACAACCCCTCCTCCCTTCAGTGGGATATCGAAGCATCCTGTGATATGTAAAAACATTTTTCTCAGCATATGAAAACCAAAACAAGACCCCCAAAAAGTCCTGGCACTGTTTTAAAAGCATCCTGTCAAAATATAGTGCTCTAAGTACACGTTAAAAGGCTCGGGGAAGTGATGTCACAGGATATGCATGTGCTGATGACTAACACATTGGGTCGATGTTAACAATAAGCAAATGCTAGGGTGACACCTGTGATCATGCCGGCATGTGTCTCGCACCAGAATAAATTAGAATATATAATAAGTGAACGCTTGATAGGACGAATTCCGGACTAGTTAAAGCATAATGGCTTAAATAAATGTGTGACTCAAGAGGTAAAGCCACAGCAGTTTGCCTGCCATGAAAGGAAAAGTTCACGTAATGAGAACTTTTCACTGCCACTTTAAATGATCTTCTCCCATGCTGCTGTGCAGGAAACAACAGGCTTAACCTGCAGCCACCTCGCTCGCAGGGGAAGGTAACTCGGCACAGCCCAACCTGAGATCTGCGTGCATCTGACAGATTATAGAAAGGATTTGGAAAATTTTAACCAGCTGCCGTGCATTTTTATCAGTGCTCATCGATGGACTATCCGCTGAATCTAAACCGCAGGAAGAGGTTTTGAATAGTGCAAGCGTGATCCCCGAGTACTATGGTATCGTCAAAAAAGTAAATAAAATAGATAAGCATCAAAGCTTACTGACTGAAATGTCTCAAGATTTAAACACAAGAAAACCAAAATACTGGGCAAGGCTAAAGGTATTACGATCACTTTTAGTTCCATAATTAACAATAGCTCTTTTTCTCTTCCTCAGATTGCTCTCAGCAGAGAGACACATCTCATTTTGCTTTGAAATATTCTTTAAACAAAAGCCAGGAGCGGAAAGTAATCACCACTGAGTGACACTGTCCGCACGAACAAACGTCCTTTATGCCCCTCGATGACTACAAGGAGGAAAAACTACTTCATGAAAATGTGATTTCAATGTGACTGACAGTATAAATGTGATAGTGAAATGCACTTTTGATTTTCAGAAGGCAGATGATTATAATACCATTTGATTTCAATTCCTTTTCCGTTAAAGATCCACTACTTATGTTTTTCACCAAACCCAATCAAACAGAAAACAAAATACAATCGCAGCATCAAAAAGATTAGAACAACTTAACTTAACTTCATCACGACCTTGAGAGGTTAATGCTTGATGGGGTTTTTTCTACCTTAAGGAGAAAACCTGTGCACTTCCGCCACTAACTTCAACCCCCCCCCCCACCCAAAAAATAAATCCACACAAAATCTCAAACTATTTCTGTGGACTTTGATATGAGGCAGTGTCAGCCACGGCCCAAGGTATTATGACAGTAGTGAGGTCATGATCGTGTCAATTTATCAGGAGCTGAGGCTGAACAGAACGATTTTTTTTGGTTTCCCAGGGAATCTGCATTCCTGCGTGAGCCACTGACATAGATCTCTCCTCAGGAACATCTGGGAGCCTCCTTTCCACCGAGGATACAACAGTCAACATCAGGTCTCAGACTGCGCTGCGGAAAGAAAATCCGGCCCGCAGCACGTCTGCGGACCGGCATTGAATGCAACACTAATAGTCACCTGTTGATTACCAAGGCCAATGGAAGATTTGACTTGATAGGGTCCATATAAAGGAGTAATAATGGGCGGAGAGCCTCAGTGGCAGGCTGCTGTCAGCTTTGAGTGTTTTGAGAGAACATTTTAGAGCACTCTGTTTAAAAGCATTCCCTTCCCTATTTAGTGTTTGGTCATTAACCCTTCCCCAGGTTACTAATTTATAGTGTTTCTTTTATTTGGCTTTACTTGACCCTCCCCGTCCCATTCCATAAAAACTGAGAGGGTGCCCTATTGCTTTACAACCAGTTAAATTACACTTTGATGTTTTCTCTCTGTTTTCAGCAGTGATTAAATTGCTGACCCTAGTAAACATCTGACCTCAGCTAAATGAAGAGGTCTGCTGCTTGTCACCGGGTAACTCTGGCAAATTGCCGGATCAGCCGTCGATATATGGAGCAATCGTGCACACTGTACGTTGACGGCTCCCCGAAACGAGAAACAACAGTCAAAAAACACATTCCTCCGAATGCCAAAAAGAAAAAGGAAAAACTGGAGCCAACACAGTGGAATCTTGGCTCCCAAAAGAAAGCAGTGTGTGATGGCTGTGTTCTGCAGAACAGCGTGCAGAAGAGACAGCTCAGCATGCGTGAATACTGGAAGATGTTTGTGGTAAACGATTGCGTGGTTAGCCTGACAGGGAGAAAGAGAGATGCGTTTGGACTTCTCGACAGGGAGAAGGCACTGATTAAGGTAGAACTGTGCAGATTCCAGTGTTAATTGTGTAAAGCGTTTTCCAGTCTTTATGCTTAGCTAAGCTTCATATATACTGTACAGACAAGACAGCTCATAATGCTTGTTAAGAAAGTGAATAAGCACATTTCCTTGACTGCTCCTTGCCGGCAGAACTGTCAGTCGGATGAGTGCAGATTCCAATATAAATGTTGGCGATATATTCCTGTACAAGGCTGAAAATGTCAAACACACCAGCTTTTTCATCTGTGCACCCAGCTGGACTCTTTGCCGAACAGGATATATGCCTTGCTCAGGGGCATAATTGCATTTTCTCTCACCGATGCAAATGCCAAACAGAAACCCGGCGTTGACCCGTCTTACTTCTTAACGCTGCACCCACGCTCCTGCCCAGGGCTAGAGCGAAAGTATTGCACAGAGCTTGAGCATATGAGGCCAATGCAGGGGTTGGTGATGTCAGAACATCTGCCAGCGTGGAGACGGTAAGAGGGTCTGACAGGTGGGCCACAGCAATATGAGGTCATGAACTCCAGCTGGGCAAGCTGTGTTGTTCCATTAGCGTCTCGATAGGGGCAAGTCGGAGCCAGAGAGCAGGGGAGGGCTGCTGCAGTTCTGAAGGGATGACGATTGACAGCTCATTGTGGGACACTCTAGCCAAAAGGCGTACTAATCCATGAAAACAAACATGCATGCTGCAGGCAGCCACCGCCTAGCTTCATCACCCTACAACTATTCAGTCATCTTACTAACCACTAAAAGCACTTGGCTCAGAGAGTCACCATGTGCCACAAGGTGTCAGCTCCCTTTCACCCAATGCCCTGGGTTTCAGGGAATGACAGGAGACCATTACTGACATCACTCCTGACAAAAATGCAAAGCGACAAAATAGAAGGCACGCACATTAGCATAAAACTATTAAAGTCAATCATCCTGAGCTGGATCTACCTCAGAGAGAAATGTTGCTGGACTAAAGCGATGCCGGTGTTGCACAAGACTCACAGATCCGTTCATGGCGGGGACCATAATGAGCTGGTTTCGAACCAATACAGTTAGGACGGGGCGCTCCCCGTGCCCATTTGCAGGAAAGACAAACAGAGAGTCTGACAGAGCACACTGTTGTCACTGGCCCGCAACCAGAGCCCTTCAGCTTATTTATTCACACAGTTGTTTGTTTATTGGAGGAGAAGGGACAGCTTTCTTCATCTCCTAAAAGGAAACAAAAAAAAAAGCTGGCATTTGCTGACAGAAACAGAGCGAGGTCTGTCACAAAATGGACGCTCTCGAAATTGAAGGTGACAAACACAATGTTGTTTACATGTGTGGGGCAAGGCTTTGGGCGCAAGTGTGGTCAGCCTCTGTACACAAGGCCCACCATACACGGCGTCGAGACGGAGCAGGTTTTTGCGTGGCTCGGGTTTCATGTGGCGTGATTGAGACATGTGAGGGAGAGGCCTGTGATGGTTGTGTCAGAGGTCACACGCCAATGTGCAGTGACACACCTTTCAAACAGAGAAAAGACATTTCTTCCCCGGGACTGTGAGACTTGCCGCATGCATACAAGGCCTGTGAACCTCAAAGACAAACATCTCAGAGGTGATGTAAGCTTAAAGTAAATGTCATTTCATGTGGACGTAGTAACGTGATGATGAGCAGACACACACACTGACATGGTCTTGAGGCACCCTGGTTTCATTCAGACACATTTAACAGAAAACATTGCTTTGCCGAATATTCCATACATTAACAACTTGAATTACAGGACTATATTGACTATATTATAACTATAATTACTATTATTATATCCTTGAAAAAAATGTGGCTCCAAAATGGTTGGTTAAAATAGATTATACTTAATATTTAAGTTGAATGAAAGGCACACTTCAAAATCTATCATTCTTTTCAATTGACTTTTTTTATTTTTAGCAGTGCAATTAAGTCATATCACAGAATTCAAAGGGGTACTCCAGTCAATTAATGTTTCATTTAATGGGTCACAAAATCTGGGTTGCCAAATTCCAAGCAACCTGACGCTGACATGTCCAGATTTGATTTCTTTTTGCAAGAGTGAGTCTCAAAAACCTGGATTCTACGTTTCCCATAACACAACTGGAAAGCAGCTTTCATTAGACCCATTCCGTTCAAACCCGACAGTGTCGGTTTGTAATGCAACCTTTGTGTTTAACACTTTTAAGACTTCAGCACAAGCTCAAGTATTTTTTTCAAACTTTGGTCCCTCTGAATATCACGTCTCTTGATGAGTAAACTGAACCTAATGTGTACAATTGGTGGAGTGCACCTTTAAAAAGAACAAAGTATGATCGATTGTAATCTCCCACACTTTTTCTGGCTCCTTCTCAATTTCACACACACAGGAAAAGACAACAGCGGCCTGACAGAGTCCGAGTTGCCCCAGAGTGTCGATCCTCCCGGGATGGAAGGCAGCTACCTGAACCTTAAGGAGCCTGGCGTGAAGGGGCCGAGCGAGCGGCCGGGCTCCGACCTTTCAAGCCCCCTGGACAAAAGTGAGGCTGAGAGCAACAAAGGAAAGAAGAGACGCAATCGCACCACATTCACCAGCTACCAGCTGGAGGAGCTGGAAAAAGTCTTTCAGAAGACACACTACCCAGATGTTTATGCCCGTGAGCAGCTGGCACTGAGGACAGACTTGACGGAGGCTCGTGTACAGGTGAGGACCCCAGGTTACATACAAAAAACAACTAGAAAATAAATAAATAAAGATAACCCTTTCTGCATCGACATGAGCCAACAAGTCCTCCAAATTAAACAAGGAAACGCGTTGTTTATCCATGCGCATAACACATGACAACACAACACAGTCTGAGCATGATATCAATTGTCTATCTTTTCAAATACGCCATGGATATGGTTTGGTCAGGTTTCGGCACAAAACTATGTCTGATAATGTTTAGCAAAACTCGAGAGCATGTCTTGGGTTAAGAATCGGTAGGTTTGTTAGGGGTGAGGAAACACTGTGGGTTGGGTCACGGTTAGAGGAGCTTTGCTGTCATGTTTACAATAATAGGAATGTGGTCAAGGTTTGTGAATAATCAAAATCTTGCTAGATTGTGATTTTGAATTGAAACTGCAATTTCCTTTTGTTACAGTACAATGTTTTGTCAACCCATCTATTTCACCCTAACCTCCATACACAGACTAACATTCTAATTTTCTACAGTCGGAATGACGACCACCACTAGGGGGCTTTGTCACTTGAATACACGCCGCTTTGAGGCACTAACTGAAATTAGTGACGCTGTCGTGTCCACGAGGATGAGCTCTGCTGTATGAGGGCAGTAGTCCATGTTTGCATGCTAATAATCATTCGGGGAGCTGAGGAAGAGGGCTGGGAGAGTCAAGACTGGCGTGTTGACAAGAATTGTTCGGAACAGCAGACAGCAAGGCCCATTGTTCTGAATCCCTCTTTCTGCCTGCCAGTTTCAGATCAGAGTGGGTTGGGTGGAACTAAGGGAATACTCTGCACTTAGCTCTTACATGCTGCAGGCTCTGCAAAAAGGTCAGAGGTCAAGGGTTTCTCCCTAGCACTACCATGTTCAAACTACTTCACCGCACAACTCTGGAGGCTGGGAGGGAAAACACATGGAAAAAAGAGAAAAAAAGAAAAGTCATCAAAGCTATTTTGCAAGGATATAAAAAACACTTTGAGATGCCAGTTTCAATTTTCATGCATAGTCCAAGACATAGTCAGGGACAGAGAACCTGGCCTGGTCCGTGTGGTGGTACAGTAAATAAGTACATTGATGTTGCGTTCACACAGACCCATCTATTCCCCCAGATGAATATAATTAACTTCCTCATCTGACAGGCACACAACAGACTCTGTTGAGTCACTGTGAGGTTTGACCCATACTTCTCTCAAATCAGACCCTAAATATGCACGCAATCAAGACTAAACCCCACAATTTCAACTGAAGGTCCATCAAGACAAAGTCCAGGGATATCCAATTGTTGAATACCAAGGGGCACTCGAAGCTTGGCAAGCGACTGGAGAATCCTTTTCATCTCCAAAAGAACAGCCATTGAAATCCAGAGGACAGATGTTTTCTGCCAAAATGCCAATGTCAAGGTCCCACAGCTTCATCGTCAGTTTGATGATGAATGTCTTCATAAAGTCGCTGGCAGTTTTCCATAATCAAATCTGTGACTTCTGCTGCCACTAGTTTATTTGGTACAATTAGCTCTCAACCTCAGACTTGAACTTCACCACGCTGCCTACTTTTTTTTCGGGAGGAGGAGGGGTGCGGCTGTGTGTGAGTGACTGCTGAAGCAGTCTATCAATTGCCACGGCCCTGGATGACAGAGATGAGGTGAGACGGCTGAACTTCAAAGCTGCTTTTGGAGTTGTGCACTTTGGCCTCCCTCTCTCCCTCTTCCTCTCCCTCTGCCTGCTGGCTCTGGAGCATAAATAAAGCTCTTTAATGGCTGTGTAAGCTGCCTTTCGCTGTCAACGTCTTTAGCAATTACTGTATCACCGCCAAGCACACTGAGCTCTAAAGGCACCGAGCCACCTTCATTGCAGATGTCTGCTAAATAAAATAAACAAGGCTAGTAAGTGTTTGCAGTTGGTAAATATCATATCACCTTTGGGCATCATAAAGTATACATAATGGGTCATTGTTGTTAATAACTGAAAAAAAAAAAACCCTTCGCGATAATTGAGAGTCCGCTTGTGACACTGCTGGCCTGTCTTTCTAACAAACTTAGAAATGTTATGTGTTTGGGAATAGGAGACACGGAGCAGCAAAGGACACATCTGACTTCCCTGAATGATCTTCCTGCCAAACTATTCGGCTTGGGTCTCATTCCTGCTGCCATTCAAAGGCACGGCTACGTAGAGCAAACTTTCTGTGAAACATGACACACTCAGGACCCAGAAACTATAACATGGGGCATGTTTTGTTTACTTGTTTATAAAAGGTTCCAGTAAGAGTGTGAGAGATTCCCCTTTAGACAGCTTTAGTTAGTGACAGACTTTGAATTTTGTTTATAACTTACTATGTAAATGTGTGTGTGTGTGTGTGTGTGTGTGTGTGTGTGTGTGTGTGTGTGTGTGTGTGTGCCTGCTCTTGTCCGCACGCCTCTGAAAGGTCAGAGGGGTTAGCTGCGGAAAGCCAAGGGCTTAGGCGTCAGGAAATTAAACATGAAATGAAAACAAGCTCCAGTTTGAACATTCTCCCATCTCACTTTCCAATATCCCCACTTCCCCTCGCTGACTTAAAAGGAAGGAGGGAGGGAGGAGAGACATGGAGAGAGGGTTGACGGTGTTGTGGGAATGGGGGTGCTGGAGTGGAAGAGAGAAGAGGCTGAGCATCAAGTAGGGGGAGGAAGAAGGACAGAGAGCTTAAGATGAGGACCGATCTTGATCCATCACTATTAAGTCGATAGATTTGTAACTGATAAAAATGTCATATTTCAAAATGATAGGAGAGCTCTGAAATACTTGTACAATATTAATCTTACAGACATTAACCTGAGCCACAGCTTGTGCTTTCAATGTATATTTAATTACATTCAAGTCACAGAACTCAAATGTGATATATGTGTATGTGTGTATATATATACATACATACATACAAGTGTGTATATATATATATACACATATACACACACACACACACACACAAACTACCAATGTTCTTAAAGTATTTCCAGAATCATAAAATGTTTTAAACTCTTTCTCAACTTGCACATGGTTAGGGCTAGGGTTATGTTTTGGTAACACAGAAAAATATGATATTTTGTATAACACTGCAAAATATTGGAAATAAATATCCATATGTACCCCCAAAAAATTATTATACTAATATGAATTTGGTTTATGTCGTACAACTCGCGCCAGGAGACCATATTTGTTTTGATGAGGAAAAAGAGGTGCGATGTAAGAGTAATACAATTATATTTTGTGTTTATCCAAAGCAAATCGCAACCAAGGGACAACACTAAAGCTTCGGTGCAGTACCTTGATCTTGATCTTCTGAAAACTAAGTGCTAGATCTGTTCAGTAAGGCAAAGTGCAGGAGATCAGGCAATGTGCACCCAAAGTGAACGGTAATTACAAATGAGTTAGGCTGTAAGAGGTGTTAGGAGAGGAGGAGCTCTAGGAAGAGAGGAGTCTTCAAGATGTTTTTTGAAGATGGGGAGGGACGCCCATGCTCTGATAGCTCAACGATGTTCCTTGGAGAAACACTGTCCGTAAAAGGAGCATTAGTCTGTATGATTGAGTTCAAGTAGATAGGTTAGATGGACAAAAAAAGTTGCTCTGTAGAGGAGTACTGGTGACCTGATTTGAGGGGGCAATGGGTAGCCAGCGGAAGTCGATGAGCAGAGAAATTACATGCAGTCCTTTCAGGCTGATTGAAGGTCATACGCACCACCGTATTCTGGATCATCTGTAAGCGTTTCACTGTGCGCCTGCCAGAAGAACACTGCATTAGGGAGGTGAGAGATAACCACGGTCTCTAAAAAGACCTGGTTGGCATACTGAGTGCGGTAAGGCCTGATTTTTCTTGTGTTAAGCGACACAACCAGGAGACAGATGTATCACGGATAGCTGGTCATCAACGTTGACACCCACGTTTCTTGCGACCTTGGACAAGATGAAAGATGAAGAGGCAATTTTGATGTTAAGATTAAGGAGAGGCAAAAATCTGGGGCCATATTAACCTGACAAATCAAACTGTGTCATAACTTTCTAGACACTTGAACTATACCCGTACATATGCTTTGCACTCATCAGGGTTTGTGTTGAGGATTATATTTGGGAAACCTGTGATGAGTTAACAAAACCAAAGAACCACCAAAGTAAAGACATGACAATCCTTAAACAATAATAGACCCCAAATCCTGAGGGGAATATAACACAGACTGCGCCTCCCCTCCTCCCTCCTCCAAACATATGATATAATTCAAAGGGCAACAACCCCTAACCTTGACATTGGGGTTCGGTCACAACCTAAGATATCGGTTTACCAGTTTGCAAGGATGAGCTGTCCTCTAATCTCGCCAGCTGACCTGAGGAATGTCGGAGTCAGATGACATTTCTTTACGTCAGCGTCTTGAAAAAACACAGGCAGCAGCTATATGTAGGCAACCATAGGAGGCCATTTATGGTCTTCTCTTTTAAAATGAACCAGCTAGTTTCAGTTATCTCATTAGATAAATATCCTCTACAACATCTTCAGAAAAAACAAACAAGCGTGGGGAGATAGGATCATTGTGGAGATCCCATCTTTGTGTGACAGCTGATGTTTGTCACTAAACTCTTGTTCTCAGATAGAAATGGTCAGAGAGAGACATTGGGTTGGGGGGGTGGTGGGGTCTGAAGAGGTTGACTGAGGCGAAATTGCATGTCAGGGACAGTGAAAACCACAAGATGATTGGGCTGGGAATCAACCCACAATCCAAGTTCAAACCCCTGTGTCGAAGCGGGATCGCTCTCTCTTTTCTCTTTGAAGAAGTTTCCCCTTCCCTCTCAGGAGGATAAGATTCAGACAACTAACAAATAGATACTGATAAACATTTGGGGACTCCCAGTATCCCACTCTGCTTGTCTATACTCTTGCATGGAGATGTGAGAAAATTCTTTAAAAAAGAAAAAAACAAAGGAAAAAGAAAAAGACAGCTCAATATAAATTATAAGTGATTGTGTTTGGGAACACAGATACATGGTTGGGAAAGGAGAAGAGACAAGAGGAAGGGAAAACACACGAACAGCCTTAATTAGAGTTATAGTAGGTATATTAGTCCTCCTGTTAATATACCAAAATTTGCAAACATCTTTTGTCATTGTTGTCAGTTTTACCCTCGCAATTTGAACCTTCAAAAAACGATTACCAAAGTTTATGTGCAAATTGGCCTTAAATGAAAACAAAAACACCCCCTGCCCTCCAAAATACCTATATTTTTTTCTCATAAAATCTCATTCATTGACCTAAGACTAGTAGAAAGGTTAGATCTCTGAAATAAAGAAAATAAATACCAAGAATAGTAACATGTCCAGAGTCAATTTGAAACCCCCTAAAAAAGATGTGAGAGTCAAAGTATAGAAAAAAGAAAGAGCTCACCATGCCAAAAGGATAATTATGAGGATGAGGCTCTACAAGTAGCATATGGCTACAGTCAATCCATGGCTGTTATATTAGCAAAAACAATGTTGGGATTTCATTTCTCCAGATTTCTATCTGCACTCGTTAACTGGAGTAAATTCTTACAGATGAACCATCTATACATCGTACAGCACTATTATCAGACACTGTGATTCAGATAAGAAAAAAAGCAAAGAAACCACAACACGGGAAAGAGCTAAGATCTCACTTCCAGGATAGATGGACATTGGACAAGAGATGGAAATAACAATAGTATGTGCATTGCCCTGCACGATACAGCATTGACAGTTAATATTGAAAAGATATTGCTGTGGATTCCTGTCAGGCTATAAAATTAAACTTTTTTTGCTCATAACACTCTCTTTCATACACCTCTTCCACTCTTAAGTCCTGCTTTGCTCCAGTCAAGGAGAAGTAGTCTGCACTTTGTCTGTCAGCAGGTACTGAAAACACACCTTTTCTGAAAAGAAGCATGTCTCTCCATCTCAAATGACCCAGAAAATCCTACTTCATATGTCACAGACAATACTTAATAAACCCAAAGATCGAAAAACAACAACAACAAAAAATAAAAATAATAGTCATATTCGTGGTCAAAAGTTGAACCTTTACTTGAGGGATGATACGGAGGGATTCCCCACTGTATCCCACTGCGCCTACATGTGGGGGAGAGCACACCTTTCTCAGAGTGATTTATGAATGGCTGCAGGCCCAGATGTGGATCTGTCGACGCTGGCAGCATGAAGGGAGGCAGACGCCTGTGTTTCAAAGGGAGGAGCTGAAACGCGCAGCACCGGGGGAGACTCACCACTTTCACATGGACGGCACTTTAAAGACACGTCAAGTCTTAAAACCTAGGCCTTGACTTTCATGTGCGGCAGAATTTATTTGCTTCACTATCTTCATTTTATGCGCTTCAGTTTCTGACTTTGTCTTGCAGAACAGAGAGGATGGCCCTCTCTGCACCGGGGAGTCTACTGTATGCGATTTGAAAAGGGATTCAAAAGCTTAGAGAAATGTTTGTTTATATTAAAGAGGACATTTACGTTTAGTTTAGTACTGGCTGGTCTGTATTTTGAGGTATTTTCCTGATGGATTGTTTTCCTCGCAGGTGTGGTTTCAGAATCGCAGAGCCAAGTGGAGGAAGAGGGAGCGTTTTGGCCAGATGCAACAGGTCCGAACACACTTCTCTACAGCTTACGAGCTGCCTCTACTGACTCGGCCTGAGAACTATGCACAGGTAAAAAAAGAAAAAAAGAATTACTTCCAAAGCCAAATCCACGCTGCAAACTGATTCTAAACAGGTTTTTTGTTTGTAGTGTGTCCACACTGGCCACAAGACAACCCAAAGTACAGAGAGACTGCAGAATAAATACAGTCAATTCTTGAGGCTGCTGTCCATGGACACTATTATCCCACAATGCAATGCAATGCAGCAAGGCAGTGGAGGAGCTGTTCACAGATGGAAAAAATTAAAATAAATTGTGGATGGTGGGGAAAATACTCCAAAAAATCTTGGAAAACAAAAAACAACTCTTAGGGAAAATATTTTGATGTGTCATGTTTAATTGGCAGTAGTTTTACAAAGTTGCCGTTTTATTCACTTCCCACATTCCCAGCGGGAATTTCTACGTTTATCTTCCATCCTTGGTTTGTCTCATTTTTAGTTTTACTCACTCTGTAAAGGGGTGAGTACCTTAAAGGGGGTTTATGAATCCAAATTATAATTATTACTACATGTACTGTATCCTGTTACTGTCCTGTTTATTGTTAGCATAAAATTGTAAAATATATTGATATTTTGAATACTAACTGCTAACAGAGTATCCAATGACAGTACGTTTGTTATAAATACTTTATAAATACCGTGTAGAATTAGTATGTAGTTTGGATTTGGGACCAAGCACGTGTACTCATGATACTACATAAGGTATCACAATCATACATGTATATATGGTTGTAAATGGTGGAAAGGATGAACTCTTGTTTGTTTTAATGACATTCATTCTGACGTTTTATCCTCCAGATCCAGAACCCTTCATGGATCGGGAGCAGCAGCGGAGCGTCTCCTGTGCCTGGCTGCGTCGTGCCTTGTGACTCTGTCCCATCCTGCATGCCCCCTCACCCTCACGGTCCCGGAGGTGTCTCTGACTTCCTGGGTGTGTCCAGTGCAGGAAGCAGCCACATGGGACAGACACACATGGGTAGCCTGTTTGGGGGTCCTGGGATGGGAGGGGGAATCAATGGCTATGATCTCAATGTTGATCCAGACCGCAAGTCCTCCAGCATAGCTGCGCTGCGTATGAAGGCCAAGGAACACAGTGCAGCCATCTCTTGGGCTACATGATGTCCCAGCCCCAGTTCCACCCTACCCCCATAGGGCCCCCTTCTCCGGAGCAGCCATCAGCCAGCGCTGTGAGGGAGGAGGGACTTTTCCTGAGAGCACTAATGATAACACAGGTCAAATGAACAGGGAGAGACCGTGGAGATAACAGAGGCCATTACAGCGGCCAAAGCAACCAAGATAACAACTGTGACAATCAGCAGATGCTGAAAGTGAGAGAAATACAGAGGTGTGACTAAGACGAAGACGATGAGTTCATTCTTGATCTCTCAGGTCTCATTGTGCTTGTTCCCTGATAAACCGGGTATCATTAAAATTCGTGACAGGTTTAAGTAAAACAAGCAATATAATATATATGGTTTACAAAATACCTTCATAGGATACAGGAATTCAGTGCCAAATCCAGCCATATCATACAGTATTTTCATTTACAAAGTTAAGCTTGATTCATACTATTTGCTTCATTTAGCGTTTTTATTTTTACCACCCATCCTGCCCCACTCACAGTTTGTGCTGTTTTTGTGCGAGTTCAAATACATTTCTGAGCGTTCAGTATTTTCATTTTAAAAGCCATTTCAGAAACAAGGTAACTCCATTAAAGCAACATATAAACATGCTTCTTTTCTGTCACTTCCAAGTGCAAAGTGTCCATTAAAGCAAAAACAATAATTGGTTATAAAAGCAAACATTAATTTTGTATTTGCCTGCAGTGGGTTGTTTATGTCCCTGCAAAGTAAGACAGAGGTTGAATGCAATAAGCGAACAGAGTCTAATTGAGCAAGAGCAGACATAGCCTGTGCCAGTTTAGTCTGGGAGGAGGGCAGTCACTGGATTGGCAGCAATTTCAAACCAACATGTCATTTCCTCCCCCAGGGCTGCCTCCACAGGTTCCCCTGCTAGGCTCAGGCCTCAGGTTACAGGAAACAGTGTGTCCACTGGCAGACGGGGCGCAGCAACGCACAGCAGCAGCCGTCAACACCAACTAACCGCGCCAACTTCAATCAGCGACTAACGGGAACAGATACACTTAATTAGCATCAAAGTGAGCTTCGCTGCCCCGTGAACACCAAAGTACATCACAGTGTACACGGTGAAGACAAACTGCACACAAGCTGTAATAATCAATTCACCCACAGGCGTGTGTTCGGCAGAAATGACCCTTTGATTCGGTGCGTGCTCGCAGAGTCCGTCAAATGCCAGAGACTGCAGGCCAAATCAGTGGCCCTCATCGTCCCGAGGAGCATTCTGTAATGTTTAGGTAATGTGATGACATTAGAGCAGGGCTGCAGGAATGTGGTGAGTATGTCCAGTGATTGCAGGGGTGTCTTTGTGTATTACCCCGCTGGAATAAACTTGTCACCAGAGCCGGGCTGCAGCCTGAGGCTAGAGACAGGCTTCGTTAGTTTTTTTGGCAGATCTCTCAATGACGCCCGCTGGACTACAGATCCATTTTCTTTCCCCTGTGTGGATGATGGCAGGAAGGTCTGGCTCTGCTCCTCATTCCGGTTGATCATTGTAACATATGAGTGCCCACTACAGCTGCCCTATTTGAGAATGGGACTGCAACTAACAAGTTTTTTCATGACTATTAATCCACGGATTATTTGCTCAATTAGGCTATATAATAGTTTGGCCTATAAAATGCCAGGAAATAAACGAGCCATGACTCCACTCAGTTTGAATTCATTTCGATTTTGTTTTATGTGAGGACCGAAATTTCAAGATAAAATCAGGATCTAGTCAAAATAAATTTATACACGTGTGACTGAATTCCTACTTTGTCGCGTTGACTGTGTGTTGGTCCTCTCGCTGGTCCTCCCTCAAAGCTCCACTCCTCTGCAGCTCCGTCCACATTGATACTACTGAAATGAAGCAATTAAAATTCATGGTTATAATGTCGTATTGTGCGAATGTGAACAATATAAATGATATTTTTCTTTTGCTTGTACATTTGTCTAGCTTATTTGTCAAATAAAGAACCTCCAGAAATAAGCCAATGAAGTATTACAGTAATATTGCCAAGAAGTGTAAAATTATGTTATGTGTGTTATTCTGAAGAGTTGCTCTGGACTTTTACCAAGGTTGAAATTGCTTTCTAATTTTCTTATTGCTTCAAGCAGCTTTTTGTATATTAATCAAGTATTTCTACTTCTGATTGTGACTCTATATAATATGCTGTTGCAATAAGTTATTGCACTTACAGTTTAAGTTGTTTTGTTTTTTTACTTTCAATGGGACAGTAGTGTCTTTGCTTCGGGTTCTGGGTCCCAACAGTCAAGAACTGTCTCCTAAGTCCGTCCACACCAAGAACAGTATCGCTGAGATCTGTTTAAGGTGCCATCCATTTGTTTGTACAGAAGTAACTTGCTGTTTCCGTTGATGAAGGTTTTGAAGTGATTTTGAAATAAATGAATCTCAAATGGTTCAATGAGTCCAGATATTTTCTTCTTCGGTCTCTTACTCTTACCGGTGGGGTCTTACAGAATCACACCATTTCCTGCCTAAGTTGGGGAAGTATTAGTTATAACTCATGAGAGGTTTCTGCATTTGCAGTTTTGGACAGTAGTTGAGTTGTTTGCCAATCAATCACATCTGATTAGACCACAGTCACAGTCTTGTGAAGCAAACTGTATTACAGTTCCTACATGACAGACACCCAATAGTTTACTATGCAGATTGCAGAGAGCATTAAACCGATATATGTTAAACACTTCACATCATCGTCTGTTTGTTTTGCTCACTAAGAAGTGTTTTTTCATACAATGTCATTTTCACATTTGCAAAATGCAATGCATTGCATCTCAATCATGTTTGAAGAAAGTTTATTCCTTGAACAATTATTAATGAAGAATGCTCCTTCTAAACAGTTGCTAAATTAGTCTTGACGACTTTTCCTTTTAATGCTGCATTGCATGGTTGCAATAGTGCCCTACAAACTTTACAAAGCCTTTATGCCGATAATCTGCTAAATAACAGTATAAGACCAGTGAGTGTAGACAGAACGCACACCCCCGAGAGTGAATGACATTAAGGACTTAATACAAAAACTGTGTTGGCCAGGGCGGCGGGGTTGGGGGGACTGTGGATGATATGTGATCCCATTCTTTTTCTCGCATCAGCAGCTTCCAGATGGGATGCTCTGCCCGAGACATTAGGCCCAAAGTTGAGCCTAATAGTTTGAATGGGCCTTAAATACCTCCAGGTGGTCTTTGGCTAACAGTCTAGCTATGGCTGTGGTGAGCGAAAGCTGTCATGCAATATAGTATGCAACATCGTTTAACACAGATGTTCTTTGTTTTTGCAATACAAGCTCAATCATGCAACAAAACAGTCTTGACAAAAACATTTTCATAAGCTCTTCTAAATATCCCTTCCTATACAACAAAAGCCGCCTGTGATCAATCCACCCTTCATTTCGAACCTTGTGCTGAATATCATCCACAGAAGGCACAACCACTTACGACAACTCTCACGTAAGACAAAGGGAAGGCATGGCCAGGAGAAGAAGAAAAAAAAGATAATGTGTGCCAAATCACATCTTAGCATTGCTGTGGTCTTTGCCCTGCAAAGAATGTTGGAGCCCTCTCATCTCTGCTCGCTCCCAGCAACAATTGCAGTCTTTTCCACAGTTGTGCAAGAGTTTAACTGGAGCGCTCAGATCGCATGAGAATGTGAAAAAGCCAAGAGAAGCGTGCTGTCACCCACTACAGAATCCAGCTCTAGGAGCTGGAGATCATCAATAAGATTACAATGGAAGGAGAGATAAACCTGCTTCAGTGCAAAATTGTACGTGTCAGTATAAATACGTGAGATACAACGATCATGTCCTCTGTTATGTCCCTTGAATGGCAATAATAGTAAAATAAATATATTAAACTTACATCTTCAAAACAGCATTAGAAAATGGTAACAGTACTATTACAATGCACTTTATCTGTTTGCAAAACTCGCAAAAACACCAATAATATATTCATCCCTCTGTCCATTCCATGACCTCCATGGTTTGTCTGTGGTAAGTTGTGCATTTGCCTATTCAAATTTCATATTCGAGGCACTAGTAAGTATTTACAACAGTATGAGTGTTATTTGGCATCCACTCAAAATAAAGGATAGGCCCATATTAATGAAGAACCACGTCAGCTGGTGCATCAGTTTGGCTCACTGATACGTTTTGAATAGTTGTTTTCGGAGAGCAATAGAGCTATTTGGGTCAGTGTATCAAGACATATCAGGCTTTAGCTACAGAGACCACATTTCTAATTTCTTCTCTTTCTTTAATCACTGATGATAAATCACGTGGAACACACCAATTATTTCCCTTATGAGGCCCTCTTGCTAAAGCAGAGCTCTGTGGTCACAGGACTGATAAAATCAGATTCTTAAACAGCCAACTGGAGCACTATGGGTAAAGGGACATTCCCCCTGCCTCTGCACGCCCTGTGTGTCTAAAATGTGAGTAGATGAGATAAATAAACACTCGCAGGGAGGAAGAAGAGCAGCCCACTATGCCCTGAACAGCTCTCATTAAACCTAATGGGTCACGCTGCTCCAGCCAGGCTCCACTGACACCCTTAATAGAAGCCTGCATGGTTAAAGGACCATGAAGACCATTAGGGCACTTCAAAGTTCACTCCACTACATTAGGGCCCTGCAGAAATGGCAAAGAGGGGACAGATCCAATTCCTGGCTCACTACTTTATTTTTCCATTGGTCGGCCTGTCAATCAGCCCGTTCCATAAACAAGTGGATGCTTGAGCTGCTCATTAAGCGCCATGGTTAGCAAAGCCAAGGCCGTAAATCAGCGCTTATATCAGCTTTCAGCTAAAAAAAAAATTCTTATAGGTAACATTTTAGAGCTGACACTTAAGCGCACACTGTTAAATGATCCCATTGGTTTGAAAATAAAATTGTTGCTTGCACAGTAAATCAAATTCCTCCACCCACCTCTGGACCGGTGAAAGGACTCGCATGAATTGCAGAAGACTGGAGCCAGAGGAAAATGACAAGCCTCTCCTAACACCCGCAGACATGTAAATTCACACAGGCCACGTGTGCTACTATGAAACTAAGGTCTACCTGATTCAAATGACTACAAGTGACATCTTGTTGTAAATCAAAAGAGGCAGCGGAAGCTTGATATATTGATGCTTTCCTGAGGGACGTAAAAGGCGAAGCAGTCTCCTGCTGTGACCATAAGTCAGCACAATAGCTCCTCAGCACGTCTTTGTGGAGAGGAGCAGGCGGCCGAAGAGGAAGGAACACAACATACATCTCTTTGTCCAGTAAAACGTTCCTCATTACAAGGCTAGAATGCCAGTAAACAGTTCACATTTAGCTAAGCTTTTGTCACACATACGAAACTAATCCCAAACAGCATGAATATACCACTGATATAAAAGTGGTGACATCTGTTTTTCGATTTTTTCATCAAAGTGCAGAAATAAAACAGCATGAACAAGAGACAAGATGGTTCCGAGCTACGATAAAAATGTTATTGAAGCAATACTTGCGGGGACATTGTACGCACATTTCAGAGGAAAAATGGAGTACATCTAAACTAGCATGTCACTGCGTCTATGCTTCGCAGGGTCTGTCAGGTCATTGTGTCTGTAATAGGAAGTAAGTGTAGGAGGAGGACTTGACTCAGGGGTAAGATCAGAATGGAGCTTTACTGAGAGAGGAACATGGATACCTCACTTCCCTGAGTGCCTTTTAATGGGGTCTCTGGCTCTGGGACATCCTTCCCTATCAACGTATCTACAACTTGCCTCTATCACTGAGATCACTTTCATCGCGTTTAATGTAAAACTGTCGTGCAGGTCGGCAATGCTGCAAATTTGCAAATGCCAAAATCACGCCTGATGTCTTCTTAATAGATGGGTTTACCTGCAAATAAGAATCAGTGTGGGACAATTGTCAAAGTTTGCAGAATAAGTGGTCGGTTCCTTCTTCACTTAATTTTAAGGTGCACTTAAGGACCTACTGTTTGAAACCAAGGTTTCGAAAACCTCTGGGCCATGGACCATTGCACCATCCATAGAAAAAGTGCTGCGTATAGAAGCGCTGTATGAATGTGTGAATGTGACTTGTACTGTAAAGCACTTTGAGTGGTCGATAAGACAAGAAAAGCACTATATAAATACGGTACAATTACTTGACCAGACCAGGAAGAAAAAATGTGAAAGAATAATAATTATGTAATTTTGTAAACTATTATAAGGCTTTTATAAGAACTTGGCACTGTCTTTTCCTCATCAACCCCTATATAGAGTATACTGGTTCTGAAGTAAAGTACATAAGCAACGTAACCAGTCTGTCACCAACAGGTTTCACCATCCCCCAGTACGTGAAATTGTTGTGACGCCACTATCTGATTGTTGCAGAGGAGTCTTTTCTAAAGAAATAATTATTTAGTGACAAACCTCAATGAAATACATATCTGAGAGGGCAACCGCTTGCTTTGTTATTCTGTGGTCAGTCTACGGTCCCTCCTCTGTTTTCCCATCAGCTGACAGTGGGCAACAAACAGCTGACGGGCAGCCAGCTGCCTGACAGGCAACTCTGTGGCCTGTTACCGTGGAAACAGCCTCACAACGGCTCACATCATTCACTGACTCCCACTAATAAAACTTCAGTTTATTAGAGTGTGGAAATGTCTAGTGTGGCTTTCTGACAAGCTAACATAAACAGCGAAGGGAAAAGATTTAAAGTGGTACTGACACATGAGAGTAGGTTTGGGGCAGACGAAAAGTGGATGTTACAACTGGGTTAGTGGGTTAAATCAGCACTTGTGTATTGTTCCAGAGCAGCAGCGTAGTTAAAGTAACAAATATATTAAATGAATATTTTCAGAAGCTTTACACACAAGACCAGATTTATTTAGGTTTATTAAAGAAGCTTTCTTTTTGTATTTACTAGACGCACATGGTAGAACATAAATACTATGGCTGATAAAACATGCTTCAACTGTCAGTTGGCATGCTGTAGTGATGAAAAGTCTCACCCTGTTAAAGCCTCTAATTATTAACTTTGCCCATGTGCACCCTTTTAAAATTTAAGAGTCAACATACTGAGACCAGCAGCCTGTCCGCTGATTCCCTCCGAACGCTCTTCAAGTTTGTTATCAGCCTGTGTTTCTAACCTCTGCAACCTCTTCGCTCCGGAGTAGCAGTTTGTCTCTCCTCTCTGCAATATGCTTCCAATTATGAATCTTGTGAATATGGGGGCGGTGAAGCATCTTTCTGATTTATTGTGCACTCAAGTGCGGCCTTGTTCTGTGCATTTGCGCACCATGCCCTCCTGCTGCAGAGCTCAGAGGTCAGACATACACAACAGTTGACCTCTCACAGACTCATGTGCACAGGATCAGCCCAGTCCTGACTGACAGGCGGAGAAGACAGCGAAGGCCACAGGGTGAGGGAAATCTTGTGTGTGCAATGAGCAACTAAGCACATTAGTCTCCAGCAGTGAGAGAACTCTGCAACGCAGAAAATGTAAAGGAGATAACTAATGAGAAAAAATGAAGTGGCCTCATACAGTCACTATCATTTGGCTGACAGCTGGCTGCTAAACATTAGTCTTTTCCTTTCCTTTGTAACCATAGAGCACTTTGTGGTCTTTTCGCATGGAATGACTCGGGCCATCTATTTGTAGTCATCAGCTAAATCCAAGTCGTGCGGACTGAAAACACATGCTCCACGAGTGAGTCACAGAGCACAAGAGATCTCGCAAGACAGTGGGGATGCTCGGCCTGAGAAACAACCCATCCCTACGGACTCATTTCCTGGCCTTTCCAGCTCACTTCCTGTTTCACGCTGGGTTGTGGGCACCACACCACCTCACAAAGGCCCCCTGGTCGAGTCCAAGGCCACTGGTTCTATTGGGTCTCAGTAACTGTAGGACAATTCAATTGTTGGCTGTGGCATTATTTTGCCCTGTATATGAAAACTGTGTTGTTGAGTGTTTTTTCTAGATTCTCACATTTTCACGATGGGTTTTCTGCGGCCTCATCACGGCAGATGTGAATCGTCTGCCCCTGGTATGTTTTCTGTTGAACGTTCCTCAAGGGATTCTCCAGGCCCTTTAACTCCCCACCGGACCTAACACCTTTCACACTGGATAAACACAACACAAAGGAGAAAAATACGTTTTATGTTAGAAGGTGGGTTATTACATGCAGGAAAAGGGGACTCTCTAATTCCCCGGGGCGGCTCAGCACTCATAAATCATCAAGCAATGAACGTTTCCTCTCCAAACAGGGGGCTAAAACAAACTGAACACGGAGCCCCATCTGCCCCACCTCTCCCCCATCCCTCACTCTCTTCTTCCTTTTTCCTGGGTGGAATTTTTATGAGGAAAGAAGAGATGGAGTGGTGCAAGACTAAACTCGAGCTGAGGGGTAAATACTACAACTTCAATCCTTTGCAGTGACCCCAAACTACAGAAAAAAATCGGACATTATTTGAAGGCATTTTACACAAGTTTCTCCAACAGCGGCAGGACGAGGACTACAAACCTACCACTGTAACTGGTAACATACTGAGAACAAAGGAGTGTGCTTGAACGTATGTTGCTCCGTGTTTATTCTTCGATTAAGATTTGTTACTATAGAGAGGACCCAAAAGCTTTTTCAAGTGGCCACAGTTAAGACGATGTAATCAGAGATGCTCTGTTTTACCACAAACTGTCATATCTCAAATTCTAAGCAGAATAAATCATTGAGTTCTTAGTATTCTTCAGTAAAATGAAAGTGGTCTATAGGATATAACAAACTGAAAAAAAAAATTCTCACAGTATGTCAAGACTTTTGACAGATTTTGAAACTCAGCTGCTTCCAGTTTGATTTCATGGGCCCACGTTTGATTCAAGCTGCACCATCCCTGAGGCAGAAGCTATTACAGTATATGGTGGTCTGCTATGATGCCACCAGGAGGGTTGCTCTTCAAACTCGCGTTAATACCCCTTGGATGCGAAGTGACACGAGCGTGCTGGAGAGCGTACACCAGCGGGATCAGAAGCTGCTCAGGCTCGCCACCAGTAACACTTAGCAGCTGTTAAATACTCAGTGAGAATCTGACCTGCACCAACGCAGACACTTCAGATGTGTGTGTGTGTGTGTGTGTGTGTGTGTGGGGGGGGGGGGCTACTGACTGCTACTGGTGCTTACCTTCTGATCAGCAGGTCAAACACAAAATGTGCCTAAAATACCAGAGACACACTGCTTTAATTTGAGGGCCTGGCCTTATAGTCATGTCAAATTTGCTTCAGTCAACAGATCAGAGTTTGTAGGATAAAAATGTCAGTCCTCTCGAGAGTCGACGCATCGGCGTTAATGTTTACAGAGTTAATGAAAGGGCATCATGTAACATTTGTATACTGATGCTGTCGCGTTATATCAGTGTGGCAAGCAGCTACATTAATAACTCTGCAAATGTACTTGAAACGTAATGATGAATATATAAGTGTCAAAATCCTCATGTCTATGTCAAACATTGTCAAACACAAAGGTCCCTTGTTGTTAATGCTTAGATAAAAAAATTTATTTACAAGATCTTGGATGGTTGTGGAGGAGAAAGTAGGAGTGCTACTGCCCTCTTGTGGTGAAATAAATAATTGTTGGCTAGAAGTAAGTCAGTGAGAGGCACTGAAGTTATTTTTTCATTTCTGAGCAGGTCAAAAGGATATGTGATTTCGTGAGATGCTTTACTTGGATTTGTGTATTTATGATTCAGTTTGGTCATGACCCACTTAACACCACTGGTCACCGTTTTGTGACTATTCTTGATTGCCCATGGCGTATATGGCACAAGAAGCAAAACTGCACACGTCTCTTGTGATTTGAGGTGAATTCAATGAGCTCCAGTATATAAAAATGGCAAACTAAAAGTGGAAAGCTGGCTGCTTTTGGTTCACCCTGAACTTAACATGTACTCATGCATTTCCAGAGTCTAAAAGTGGTCTTAATTAGCCTGTGAGGAAAACTGTGATCATGTATTTCAATGACTTCATCTTCACCACGTTACTTTAGTGTCCGGTCAGTTAAAACATTAGCTATAAAAATATACTCCCTGACAAAATAATATATGAAGAAGCAATAAATGTTAGTTCGCCTAACAGGAGATTAAACTACAATAAAGATTGTCTGTGTTTATGAACTAAATCATCGAAGAAATTTTAAATTGCCTTCTGAACAGCACTTTAAATAATGAATGACAATGAGCCACCAGCCACCTCATATATATATATATAATATAATATAATATATATATTTACACGGACATCTAATAAAAAAATAATTCAATACTGTAATGTTCATATGCTTGCAGAATAAATCATTTTAACATGCTAATTCAAAAACAACTTTATTGTGGATTGTATGTAGGAAGGAACGAGAGTGATGCCCTTTTCTTGAACCAAATAACTGACACGCTAGATGACATCCATGATTTTATACAGTAAACAGATGTTTTGCTCTCAGACTGGTCTAATGTGAGTTGTACAGTTCCACAAACATATAAATTATCCAATTCCTTAAATCCTCAAACATTACCCACCTCAAGCGGTCAAGCTATTTCAGAAATAATAGCTGTTTACATTCTAACAATCCATCACCTACTGCCAAAAACATATCTCAACATGTGGTTTTCTAACAATGTTGTGGACAAACCAATGAGGAGAGAAAGTTATTGGCTCAGCCCGAAGCTGTAACTCGCTGCCCTGCGTTCTGTTTGAAACGAGTCCCAATTTAGCCAGAGCACAGAGCACAGAGCAAATGAGCCAAAAACTACACCGCTTTTTTAGCAAATGTTGAACTGTTGGAAGATTTATTATTTATAATATCTGAGCCAGACTCAAGGTGTGCCACTGAGAAAGCAGTCCCAGGGGGCGCTGATTTAAATTAAAGATGTTAAGAACTCAAACAGGGAGATGAGTGGAAACAAGCTCCGACTGAACAGTGTGAGGGACGTGTAGAGAAGGATGGCAAATATCTCTGCCTGTGAGCAGCCGGGGCAAATGATGGGAATGACCAGAGGAGAGTGAATGACTAACACCTTTTTTGCTTGACCTGGTAAACTAAGTCCATTCCCAGTTTAGTTGGCTGGCCCACTCGTACACTGCTCTCTCAGAGCGTTAATGTTACAGTCCAGCTACTTTGCCCAGCCAAAACCTCTGCATCTCACAAGTAAGAAGAAAACTAGGGAGCCTCCAGAAGGGTACAGCAGTAAACCAATGCTGAATTCTAAGAGCATGCAACAGTTAGCCAACACAAGATCTCAAAGAATTGATGCCCTACTAATGTCCTCAGTGCCTCGTGTGGAAGTGCTGTGGTCCGTACGACAATAGCCCCTTTAATACTGTTCAAGGTGGGAATGTGGCACCTCCATTCTGCCTCGGGGCTCTGTTTAAAATGCACGAAACGGTCGTTGTTGTTCTGGCAATGAGCCGGCAGCAGAGGTACAGTCGCAGGGCTGGATTCACGTCCGTGTAAAAGTGAGAGCCGGCCTGTGTTGTGTCATGCCTTTGATTCCGGGACGCTGAATAGCACAAACTGGCGCAGCATTATGTGGGTTCATTTAAGTAATTTATGTAAGTCTGCTAACAGCAATATAGCAGGATCTCTCTCTGACTGTACCATTATCAATCTATCTGTCCGATATGTTTGTGAATAATCAAGTTTCAGTGGCTCAATGGGTCAAATTACTGACCCTGGGCCCAGTAGGCCTGCCAAGTACAGTAGTCCTTCCATTATTATCATTTTTCATATGAAACAAAATGAGCAGCGTGAAAGCGGTTCAATGTAACGCCACAAACCCCTTCAGCTCTATGGAGGTCTGTAGCCTCTTGGGATTTATGATTTTGGTCACAGACAGGCTAATTGCTGGATGGATGAGTCGGCTCTCCTCAGACCGCAGACGGCCTCCACAGCAAACACACTCACACTGACCTACGGTTCGTATCGCTGGCTCAAAGTGCAGCAGCGGATCTTTCCTACGGGTATTTTTGCAACTTCACACAAGGGACCTAGTGCCAGGGGGAAGCTACACCATCGTTCTCGAGAGTTGGCCTTCTCCCACAAACTTTTGTAAAGTTTTAGCAGACTCACTCAGTCAGTCAAACACGTGGAGTGTCTTTTAGTGTTAACAACTCTTAAGTATTGCAAGTGCTTTTAACATCTTTAGCTTCTTTGTGATAATGTCATGGTACAACCACGGAGAGGGTTGGTATTGACTGTAGCAGCACATAGTACATTAAATTAGGCAAACACTCTCGACTTCCTACTTCTTTCCTACTACTTCTTTTTAGGAGGAACGAAGAACAAACTTTCGATTCGGTGACCGATCGACTCACCGGAAGTAGACTGTGGCTGCGGGCCTGCTGCCACTGGCGTACGCGGCGATCTCTCCTCTTCCGGTATCCGGTGTGTTGCCATTTTTAAAATCCCCTTTGCTTCGGTAAACAACACAACAAGCTACGCGCTGGTTAATGACTGTGCGTTGATGAAGATGTGGATCCTGCAACCACTCAGTCTTTCTGTGGCGTTTTCTTTGTTACTAGCAGTGATTTCCTCCCCAACGGCCATTATTATTAGCTGTATTTTGGCTGCGAACCACCATGCCGACCCCACTTTTTTTTTTAGCCAAACCATACTTGGTCCCTCACCCACTATAGCTTCAGTTAGATATAAAAACCCCACCCCCCATTGGCGGGCGAACACCTGACCCTTCCCTGCCTCTGATTGGGTTTGGGTTTAAGTGAGTCGACTGATGATTGGTTAGGGAAGGAACAGAATATCAGAGGTGGCCAATCAGAGGCCAGGTAGGGGCGGGTCTTTGTCCACCTCGGGCGGGGGGAAAGTGTTGGAGAGAAGATGATAAAATGGACAAGATAGAAGAGAGGGACTTGCATTTCATTTTTTCTAAATTTTTCACTACTTCCAAGCTGTTAAATTCTTCCTTTCCTCTTCATGACACAAATCCACCAACAGAAATGAACAAAGTTGTCTTTTGATTCATACTTTAGTCTTAATTTACACAGTTAGTGCAACATTATAGATGGATCTAGACAGGTTATACAACAACAATCGGAGACGTTTATCTGAAGACTTACGTGTTGTAGCTAAGCCATTCTAGTTCTGGTGCGTCTCTTATGAAACCACTCATTGTTAAAACAAATTCAGGTCATTTTATGCCTCATAAAATGTTTCTGCGTCATTATGATCTGGCTCAATCTAGCCCCCTTAGCTTGAAGTCTGACATAGCTTAACCTGGTTGGGAAGAATGAGTGTACACTATTATTAACATATATTTGGAATAATGATAAAGGATCAAGTCTTCCAACCTGAACTGGTGCAATTAAAGGATCAGCAGATAAAATGACCACAAAGAGAAAGGGTTAAAACAGGCACAATAAGTGTATGTTATCAAAATCATAATTTCCGATTATTTTTTTCTCAGTATTGAATTTATGTTCACACAAATTTAATTTTAATTAGTGTTCATTCTATGTGCGGTTTAATGTTACTGTTAAGAGTCCTTGTTTCAGTCACTTTCATTGATTTCTGTTTTCCCATAGCTGCTGCAATGGTTGAAATTCCATTAGCAGTTTTTTAACTACCTACTTATCTACTTCCTTGCCTTTTGTTTTTCTTACTGTATGTTGTTCACACTTATAATGGATTTTCTTGCCGAGAAAAAAACCTAAATCAATACACTGATTAATTCAAGGTGAAATCACTCTCATCAGCACAATAACACCAAGAGCCCTAATGTGGATCCTAACTGCATTTTATTATTTGGCTCATCAATAAATGAAGCCATCCTTCATGTAATAATTCTAATGTGAAAAAGGTGTAGCAGAGAAGAATGATTTGATAGTGAAAGAGACAAATCCCCCTTGCAATAAATGTGTAATTGTGACAAATATATTGTTTTTACATTTTAATGAGAACATTGATTTTGTCATGAAGCCTTATGACGAAAAAAATATGTTTAACACTTTTAGAATATAAATCTATGATTTTGTATTTGTTGTAAAACTTTACATACCCAATAAAAATGAAATGATATGAAAATGTGCAACCAGTGTAAGAAAAACACATGGACGGTCATTTAAAATGCCATTTATGTCACTGACTTTTCAAGAATCTAATACAAATGCATACACTTAATGTACATTTCACCGCCTAAAACCACATAGGCTATAGCCTCTACTGCAATAAACATCACCATACGATTAGAAAAAGTATCAGAAGTCGGCTTTCAAGCTTGGGAGGGGTCATGAGGAACCACAAACGCACATGCTCACAAACTAGTTCAAACACATTCAAAGAGAGCATTCAGTATCTACACACACACACACACACACACACACACACACACACACACACACACACACACACACACACACACACACACACACACACACACACACACACACACACACACACACACACACACACACACACACACACACACACACACACACACACACACACACACACACACAGAGAGCTTATATAATACAGCATTAAAGAGTGGCTGCAAAAAAAGGCATGTGGAAGGGGAGCGTTTTACAGTATACAGTATGTAAGGAAAAGGGGTAACAGCCAAGTGTACATAAAACACATTTTCTTATAATTAAGCCAACTTTACTTAATATAAATATTCTTCATCCAAAAGTCAGTGCAGTGCCTTCTGCTCAGGCTTCACCTAGTCCTCATGCCCAGTCAACTTTACACCTAGTCTGTGCTAGACCTGGTCCACAAATTACTGTTTCCACTTTACACAAAAATCTTTTTACATCAGTTTTGTCTCTGATCTCCCCCTTTCTCTACGGTTTGTGAGGTTTTTTTTTGGTTTTTTTTTGCCATCCAGTACCTCAAAAGTCCAGCTGTGAAGTACAAGAGTGTGTTTTTCTACCTATTAGCCAATAGAAAAAAAATCAACAAATTTACAAGTGTCCATTGTATTATTTTCTCCTGAAATCCCTTTTTTAAAAATAAGTTCACAGACGGAGCAGCTCTACTGGATTCCCCTGAAGAGACACATTGCGAAGACCATGGCAAAGAGCTGAGGAAAAGAAGAAAAATAAAATTACTAGCAGACCCTAACCCCACAGATAAAAAACACAGATTTGGCAAATGTGATACAAAAACTGGAGCAGGGTACGACTCGCACTCTCAACTGACTACAAACATTTCTAAATACAGAGTTTGCTTATTTAAAACTTTGAACACGTGGATAACTTATCATTGCTTTGAAGTTGCATCAGTGACTACATTTAAAAAAAATTGAGAGATGTTTTCTCACTCAAACTATTTACAAAATAAATAAATGTAAATTAGACCACAATATGCTGCATTCTGTTACATCTATAATACATGATGTTAATTGGTCCATACAACACTGAATGCCCTATTTAATCCCTGGATGTTCTGTTTGAAATAGTTGTGCCAGGAAATATGGGCATGGCAGAACAAAAGTAGAGATAAGGTGTGATATGGATGACATATATGTATTGTTTGGAATTACTGTTATTATTCGACAATATTCTGATAAAGCCTAGTGCAGCATATTGCAGCGTTTGTAATTGATTTCTGTAACATGTCCTGTAAATTAGCAGAGTCCACTCAGTAAAGTGGTTCCATGCTTGCACGGTTATTAAAGAAAACATAAGCAAATTTAAGACAGTGACACATTAGGTAACATGATGTTTTGTACGTTATCATGAATGACAAACTTTTATTGTTAGGAAATAATCAGTATTCTGGCGCAGGAGTTGATCCTGAGTTTGTGCATTAAGTGTTTTCATGAGTGCATTATGGACGTGAGGTCAACAGAAACTGTGACAAGAATCCCAGTCAAGTCTATGTTCCTGTAACACCAAGGCTCACCACTAGATGGAGAGCTTGCCACACAAAGAGCCTTCAACTAACACTACACATACTCTGATATCAAATATCTTCAGCTTAATGCTGAATTTTTGAAAAGGAACATCCACAATACTGGAAAGGCAAAGATAAAGCAGAATGTGCAATGATTTGACTATAATGAAAAACCTTTGTACCTCGATGGTCAGAACCACAATGGCGAGCGCTCCGGCCACGTAGATGTAAAGTTCAAAGTAGTCAACTACCGCAGAGTAACAGCCCTGTGGACACACAGAAAACACGGTGCTCATTAGAGAATCAATAGGCTTTAAACATGCAGAATTACAGAGACAATTAAAGTAACATCACAGCTTTAATTGAGTGAGGCTCTGAACAAAGGGCCTGCTGAATGAGTGGGAAGCTGTGCCTCTAGCCTCACTGCCTTTTAATGAGGGTTCTTTGTGTGAATGAACAGACAAGAGAAGAGACACACTGTGGATATCTTGCATTGTTCTAGTGGCTTGAAAAACAACAGGTGGAGAGTGCACCATCTCACTGGCTTTCACTCTAATTACATTTCACTCCAAGACTTTCACTCATGGAAGCAGGGATGTGGGTGTGTAATTGTGACACCTCATTTCGCACATTCATATACCCATTATCCTGTATTTTTGCGCACATGTATGCCCCACAAAAATCCAATTTACCTATGGATACACACATATACACACTAACACCCACATGATGCATACATACACTTACTTACTCCACACTACACCACATAGTAAGATGGTCTCCTATGACAACCAAAACATGAGGAAACACGAATCAGCCATTGAGGAGTCAGCAAGACCCTGGATGTCAACCCTCAACTTTTTCCTGCTCTAATTAAGCCTGGAGGTGGTTTGGAAGGAGGGATAAAGATGGAGAGAGAGAGAGAGAGAGAGAGAGGGAGGGAGGGAGAGAGAGAGAGAGGTTGACACAGTAGATATCAGAAGTTACCTTGTTATTGCGCAACATCATGTTGCCTGATAAGCAATGCTCCTGGCTGATGTAGGCCAACCCCCCGGTCTGACTGGCACGCTGGCAGCAGGCTTCTGGCACCATATGATTATGGTTGATCAGCTTGAACAGGCTGTCCTTAAAATCCTCTGGGCTGTTCACCCCACAGCAGTCAAACTGAAGGGAGGAAGAGAATAGGAGAGGACACCCTTAATGCTGTTCACCCCACAGCAGTCAAACTGAAGGGAGGAAGAGAATAGGAGAGGACACCCTTAATGCTGTTCACCCCCACAGCAGTCAAACTGAAGGGAGGAGAGAAAAGACCAGGAGAATACACCCTTATTGCAGAGTTGCATGGTGCTGCAGTGATTAAGACTGATGCCTTGAATCGAAAATGTCTGGCCGACTGGGTCCTGTGTATGTTCTCCCCCTGCCTGCGTGGGTTGTCTCTGGTTTCCTCCCACAGTCCAAAAGCCATGCATCTTAGGCTACATCCATACTACAACATTACGATCAGCTCCGTATCAGAGGTTATCTCTGTCCAACAACACTGTCCAGATTACGTGACCATTCACGTACTGCACGTACCCCCAAAATGGGGTCAGCAGTGTTTCCGAATTCTTTGTTTTAGGTGCTCGAAATCTCTGAAGTGGTGTGGATGGCAGAAGTAACTGTAGCAGCAATGATGCGTTTTAAAACTAAATGTAGCCTTAGATTGATTTGAGACTCTAAATTAAGAGTGAATGTGAGCATGAACTGTTTATTGTCTCTATAGGTCAGCCAGTGATAGACCTGTGTCAGCTGGAATAGGGCCTTGCCTCCCCCACGACCCTCAAAGGATAGGCGGTCTACCAAATGGATGGACCCTTATTGCTGAGTGCCTTTTTGTGCAGTGGCGTGTGTTCCACTGTGTGCGCAACAATCCAGCATGACGATTGACCTAAATGTCTTGGATTTTATCTATAAAATATATATCCCCTTGGCGCCAGGCGGCAAAAGCTACAGTGTGTGAGCTCTTTGCCATGTGCAGTGTGGCCTTACTGTAGTCATGATGGCATTCCATGTGGAGGTGAAGACGTCAGTGTTGTTGTAGCCCTGATAATGTCTCTTCAGCTCCTTGGTAAAGTACTCTCTGGTTAGCTAAAGTAACAGACAGAAAGAGGTTAGTATCACCATAAAAATAATTTCTGTTTCTTTTATAAATCAGAGAACATCACTGGACACAAGGACTGTAGTTTTAATGGGGAACTGCTGCATATGTAAAAACAGTTCTATAAAGCCTTTTTGTCAGCGGCCAAGCTGGATAATGTAAATGTCAGGTTTTGGGAGGGACTAATAAAAGATGACATTTCTGGTTCTGCTGCATGGATCTTTAAAAAAAACCGTCCAATCATGAGTTTGACAAAGTCATCACAATGCAATGCAAAATCTTTGGAGTAGTAGTTGACGCAGATATAGTAGTATAGTCATACAGTAATCATTCACAAGATCATGAAGAGCCAGAATCTAGTATTCTGACACTCTGTGCTACAGATACATTTTAGTATTACATTTTGACACCCAGCCCAACTGACTACTGGTGATCAAAGGTGGAATGAGAATTGAGGCAGCTTACATGTTCCCGGAATATGAAGGCCAGGATTGCAGCAGCCAGCTCTGCTAAGAAGATGAGGAGGATGAGCATGAAGAACTGCAATAGAACAAAAAAAAGGCAAGGAAAGAGAGAAAGAGTAAGACAAGGTGGATGAGTATAAGAAAAACTGCATGTCAGTCACTAAAAGTCACATTCTGGCTGTGCCTGCTTCACTCAGCATTAACTATGCATGAGGTCTGAGGCACGGAGGCAAATAGAGATGGGCATTTAGCTCTTTAGGCTTTCTGTTTCAAGTACGTCAGTCCAAAAACTGACAGACGGAATAATCAACACACAGGCACATAAACAAGATCAGTCACAGAACAACATTTTGAATTTGTCGGCGAACTCACAAAGAGAAGCAGACACTTGTTTTCACGGATAGCTCCACAGCAGCCCAGGAAGCCCAGAAGAAAGAGCATGCCTCCCATGCCCAGGATGATGTAGACGCCGGTGAACAACAGTGGATTGGCTGCTACAATTTCCCTGAACCCTGTGGGATCCACCAGTACCCACACTCCCACTCCCAGGAGGAAAGAGCCCCCTAACTGATGAAGAAAAAAGGGAATGAAGACACTAGTTTGGCAAAACAGAAGTTGGCGGCATTTTAAAAATTAATTAGAACTCAAAGGATCGCACAGTGTCCCCAGTGGCAGATGAAACATTCAACAATATGTCATGAAATGGAAAATAGATCTGCCCTTTTTTTTTAAAGGACAAGATGCTCGTGATGCAAATCTGAGAGTGAGGTGTGAGTTGAGGTAGAGATAAAAAAAGGCTGTGTATCTACAGAGTCACAATGGGGTGGGAGTGTTGGGTCGAGATATCTACGCTACTTTGACTAACCCCCCAACTGGCTGAAGAAATGTACAGCACTGCAGTCTCAATCCTCTCCCATCCTTCCTTTCAGGAAAAAATTCTGCTGCCACTGTGGGTTGACTTATATAATTAAGAAAAGAAGATATTGAGGAAGGGGGTAGAGATTGCTAACACAGTCCCCCTCTTCCTGTCACAGGGACAGACCTGGGCTTTGCAAATGAACACCACATCAGCTCAGGGGCAGGGGCCGTGGTATGAGGAGATGAGGTAGCCATTTTGAAAGCTCATTGGGTTTGAAAAATGCTGTTCTGTTGCATTAGTGCGAAATGGCCAATAAAAATACAAAAAAGGACGGCAGTGTAAAACAGTGGTTGTTATTGAGTGATGCTAACGGCCAGGTTCATTCTTTGCTCTGCTGGTTGCATTATTACCTCAGCCTTGAACTACCGCGTCTGAGTCGAGTCTCTAAATGGTTTGGTTGCGCTTAATAAAGCAGGAAAAGAGACAACCCTTCTCACTCTGACCCTCCCCCGCTTTTACAGGCTCAGACTAACAGGATTACCCTTGATTGTCTGATCAGGACTGATAAAGTCAGGTGCCAGTCACAAACTCCACATGGCACAGTGGGCCTCAGATGTGTGTCAGCACACCAAAATCTAATCAAAAGAGAATTTGATAGAATCAAGATTGCCTCCGTCTAATGAAATGCAAATGTGGCTCCATTAGTCAGTCACGCAGGGGGCAGCCAGAAGCCCATTTTAAATCATTAGATTGACACCAACTTCAGAGATGGCTGAATTAAGTGACTTTGACGGAGAGATGAAAAATACTTACAAAGATCAGGAAATTGAAGACAAACATGAGGTACTTGATGCAGCTGAGACAGTCCCCCTCCATGGTTGTCCCACGTGCTGAAGCCTCTCCCTGCCCCTGGGAGAAAACAACATAAAAACGTGCCACTTAATGAATCCGGCAAAAATGCTCACAGCCTTCCCTTTCTCCTGCACTGGAAAGGCATTAGGACGAAACTGCCGAGAAAATAATACTGCTCACATTTTAATGAGTTCTGCCAGTCAAACACAGAATACACACACTTGCCCGTCAGTTCATTTTGTCCAATTTTAACAGAAAATCCTGGCATTATCCCCTCAGATGCACTTTAACTACAACTTCGGTTAACACAGTGTCAACCCTACCTGTCACAATTCATCCCTCCACATACTGTGACAACTTATGTAATATTAAAATGCGCAGTCAAAGTCTGATTTCCCATCATCACTTGTGGACAAATCCCCGGGTCACTGTCTATCTAAGAGCATTTTAAGGATATGAGTTGTCAGGAGGGCTCCATGCACATTACCTCACAACATATGGCCTTTACTATAGAGTTTCTTCTTTTTCTTCTTAATGTAATGAGAGGCAGGGGCCCTCTGCTCCTATCAGGCAGCCCTCTATTTGACACAAACACACTTTCCCTGATGAAGGCCCGCCCTGGAAGCACTCCTGGTTAATGAAGAATGCCTCTCTTGCATAAGGAGACAACACGGGTGTCTCTGTATCCATGACCCCATACACCTTTATATATCTGATGCACTACAAAGGCTTCTTTGAAGCATGTGTTTAACCTACCAAGCTGCAAATGAGAAAAGATTTCCCCACTAGGAGTGTGGGAATTGTCTAAGGAGTCATCTCCACACATTGTGCAAAACCCGGATTGGAAACAATCTGTGGGACAGCTATAATTGCAGTCTCGGTGAAAGAAGAAAATTAATTATTTGGCAGAAATGAACCGGCAATTTTTGCTTTATGATGTGATTATTAATTTGCTCTCCCATAGTGATAGCCAGGATTGAGAATGGGTAACAAGCAGATAAAGTGATTTTTCAGAGGAATTATAAATAGATTTACACGACTAGGCAACTACACACCGCCACCTCCAAACTGAAAAAGAAAAGTTAAAATGCCTTCCTCTCAATTCTTTTGTCTGTACTTTGCTGCACGTGCGTCAGATGTAATCTTAAAATCTTTAGGCAGTCTTTCCGCTGTCTGATGTGCTGTCAGAGGTCTCCTCTGGCTGATCTCTCTGCTTCTCTGAGGCAGCGGTGAAACCCGGGTTATGATCGGCGCCAGCTTTGATTCCTGTCTGTCTCCGCTGTCGCTCAAATGGGTTTCAGCCTTGATCCTTTCACCCCAACTGTTCACAGTCGACTCACATCTCCAGGTGAAATAAACCATAAACTCACCAAACCACTGTCTTAAATAAGCGCTGTTCAACTGGGCATTGCATATTTTACACAGAAATATAGGCAGTGTGTGCATGTAAGAAAACAATAACCCATATCTTTGCCTAGTCTGTTCTGCCTTTACAGCGGCATGCTTGCTCTGCTTTGTTTTTTATTCTGCTCTCATTTTCGATGTTGTTTTCGTTTTTCCCACCTCACTGTAGGCTTGTGTAAGTTGCCGTGACAATAAAATTCAAACGATACTAAAGATGTGAAGGCAGTCTTTGTCTGCTGTGGAGGCGAGTTAAAGCAGAATGAGAACATTTCCTCTCCTCCACCAGCCTGAGGGCTTATTATTTTTTTCCTCTCCTCTTTTCCTCCCCAGACCCGGTGAAATTGATTTAGAGCTATGGTTAAACACCACCTCTAAATCATAATGATATGCTTGGGTATTGATCACCATCCGAGTGGCACTCTGAGAGCAACCGAAAGCCTCATTGCCCAGGAAGGGTTTTAATTAACCCCTCCCTTTCCTAAGCCCTACAGGCCTAATGAGGGCACAGGAGGTCTTAATTGAGATTTGCATACATTACATTCTCACAGAGAAGCATCAGAAAAGGTCCTTTCTCATCAATCCTGCTCTCCACTGTCAGCCCTGAGCCCCTATGAAGAGTGCAAACTGTATTTATTGGAGCAGAGGATAGAGAGGTGGAGGAGGAGGGGGAGGAAGGAGTGGGCTGGCCTCCGCTCACATCTGATTCTCCAAACAAAAAGTCTGATTTCTCTTCCAGCCTCACCTTTATGCTCTTCGCCCCCATCTCAGGGTCAAAACCAACTATCAGATGTGGAGCCAATTTTCTTTTATGCATTAAAATACATTGGGTGCTTAAGAATAAAGTGGACCGTGCAGGACTAGCTGAGCTCCAAATAACAAGCCCATGGTGCAAACCAGCATCGTATAAATCAAACTGCCGCAGAAACCCCAGAGAAAGTGCAGAGTAAACAAACTGGTCTTTCCCATGACTCCCACGGGATCGCAGTTCTTCATCGATCACAGCCCAGTCGCAGAGATCAGACCACTAAGGCTCTTTGAATAGTCTGCAGAGTACAATAGGTAGACAAGGGAAATGTGGTTCACACCCAAGGAGCTGCAGGTTTACAAAAACGTTGACGAATTACGACCAGATGTAAAGCAGATCCTCCTCAGGTGTGCCGCTTTGCTAAGTTATCAGTCTGCCGAGATGCTGTAAGGACTTGGGAGGCATTGTGTTTGTAAAGATGAGCAAAAAGGCATTCATCAAACAACATGACAGAAGCAGCAGTAAGCAGCATTCCTTGTTGCGATGTGTGTCATGTTTGTTTACAACTATCATTGCAGACAATGTGTTTGGTAGCAGGTAATAATGTATGTATGCATGTCCTCGATCTGACAATCGTGGCAGACTTTGCCCCCGTAGGTATCCAGTAAATGCCAGTTCCATCTGTGTCGTCCGCGGGGTCTCCTGTTACTGACATCACGAAATGCCACATGATCCTGTTGTTTAGTCTTGGTGAAGACTGATCCATAGCCAGCTTCTGGCCGCGGAGCCTGGTATGGTTAACTTTGATAGTGAATTGATGAGAAGTGATCCTAACTCAACTTCACAGTGCCAACAGAAGCCGGAGCCCTGTAATGAGGGCAAATTCATCTGACCTACATTCTTCTCTGTGTAAAGATGAGCAATTCTGAAACACTGCTGAAGGCCTTTTTGTTTTTTCATGCTTAACTCCACTAAAACCAGAGGTCTGTTTAGCCATCGTCTACACAACCAACGATGATGGTCATGTCAAATCACTGTAATTAAAAGATAAGGAAGATATAGACCCACACTGAGAATGCTCCATATAGAAATAGCACACCCTTGGGCGGTTCTCCTTGAAGTTGACACTTTCGGCTCGATTAATGAAGTGGGTCCATATTCGCCTGCTCCACCGCCTGGACAAATTGAACGGCACGACAAGGACACGGTGTCTGCTCCTGCGCCAACCTCGCCATGTCCACACCCGCAGCCCTAACCAGCCAGCTCACTTCATCTTGAGCATGAGCCTGCATAACAAATAATCATTAATACAGAAACCCCGTTGAGATTATGAGGGCTGAAGGTTGACCCCTTTAAATGTCATTGACCCTCTGAATGATCACTTGTAATTGAACCCTGGGGATGGGTGCAAATCATCCTCTGGCTCCCTGATGCAGCTTGAGCAGGTGTGTTTTTCCATCCACTGTATGCCACTCTAAAGCTCCCTCCAGAGTGTGCTAATACCCCATGACAGCGACACTGAGGGACCACACACATGCTTCATCACCTTTTATCTCAATTAAAAATCCATTTTCAGATTTCTCCATGACTTCCCATATCAGGCGCAGCAAGTAAACACCCCAAAATCCAAATAAAGGCTCCTCGTGCAGTGAGCAGGCCTCCCCTGGGGCACACCATGTCCCTTAATGAACCTCCAATTAGGAGAGAATGAGCCCTGGGCTGTGCTGTCACACTGGGGAGCTTTGAAATGCACTGAATGCTAACCAGCTATAGCAGCGTATGCTGCTTTAGAGGGCATGCAGTTTGCAGACAACAGGGAGCAACCACAGAGAGAAAGTGTATGAAAGTAGCTCAAAAAGCAACCCAGCACACACGTCTGCGTGCGTGGGTGTAGCTCACACAGAGAGCCGAGCATCCAAACTCAGGCGAGTTAGGACGTTCAGGAAACTGCGAGGCTTGTTGTGAAGGTCTTAATGCTGTTTGAAGCTCAGGTGGAGACATACAAATACTCTTCCCCTCAGGCAAGCTCCGCTTAATGAGTTTTCACAGTACACTTATAGGTTTGATGAACATCATCAGCATCTGCACATTAAGGCCACTGCCAGTTTCCGACAAAAACAACTTCACTTCACTGCACTGATGAATTTGCTCTGCCTTTCACAGCTATTTATCATTTGAGCCCATTGTTCAAACAAGCGCTGTGAATCCAAAGCAGTTCTTATCTGTGAGCATGTGAGCGGCGCTCTCCTGACCCGTTCAGTTAGGATATGAGATAGTGTGAATCCCTCTGACCAGGCAGCTGACACACTCCTGAACAACAGGCTGATTAACTCGAGCAGACTCCCGGAATGAACAAATGCACAGTCAGAAACTCACTGACCATGTGTTGTCAACAGCACTGCGGGCCACATTCTTGACATCCCAACTGGGCACACGTCCAGCTGCTGGTTCAAGGCTAACAGTTGCTCAAACTCCTATTGAGTGAAATCGATTCTCCAGCTCCTTACGTAAGAGGGACTGGAAGGGGGAAGGGCACCAAGGGCTTTGGCTCTAACTCGAGCAGAGGGCATGTGATTGAGATGAGCAGATTTTGGGGTTATATTGAACACCGCACAGTGTGTGTGTGTGTGTGTGTGTGTGTGTGTGTGTGTGTGTGTCTCTCTCTCTCAAAGCAGAGATTCTCACTTAATTGTGTCGGCACCTCTATCTGGCTGAGTGAAGACACAAACTGGCTGCACAGTGCTGGATCAATACCAGGCCCAGGCACACGGTCAGTGAAGCATCGATCCCCTGGAGTTCCAGCTCTCAGTCCGCTGGTCGTCTGCGAGTGAGGGCATGTGGTAGCAGCACACAATGAACACATAAACACTCCTTCACAGACGCCTGTTGGGACTCGGCACGGGATTTTCCCACGGGGTTCTTTACAGGATGACACATTGCTGTTGGGGCTTTTCACAAAAATGAGTTACAACTCAATTCAAAACTAAATGCACAACAATTACTGTGATGACAACAGGGAGAAGTCATTCTTCCACACTACACTACACTTCCAGCTCTGCCATCTTCCCTTATTCTTTGTTCCTGTAATCTCGCCAAAATTCTATTGTTATGTCAGAGTCACAAGGAGTGGAATCAATATCAGCTCCTTAAGGCAAGAGTCAATCAAAATGTTGGTGAGGTTTTCTCTGCATCTTGTTTTAAATACTGTTCGAGTCGAGGTTACCGTTTTTGTCAAATCTCCATATAAAGAGTATTTACATCACAGATGGCCTCGGCAGAGGTAAACAAAGGGGAATTTGAAGAAAGACAACGTATTCAGCCCCAGGGGACTCAACACAAAAGGACACTTTGGAGCAAAAACACGTGCAGAAACCCAAAATACACTCGACTCACATGAAGACACAAGTGCTCGCTAAACTCTGATAGATAACAGAACAATTAGAAAAAATTATATTCTATTCGGTCAAATACAACATTTAGAGAAATCCAGTGGGGTGTTTTTAGCACGCTGGAATCTTTCCAGGCCTCCAGTGAGGACACTGGTCTCCACGGCAACCCGGATACAGGGTAAGTGGCCTTTGTCTGCAGAGCGGTGTTTGGAATCTCCACTTAGCACTAGTTCCTGTTAGAAAACAAAGGGGTGCAGAGCCGAGTGCTTTACGGCAGGGGGACAGCTCGGCCAGCCATTTGTCTAATGAGCGATCACTCACACCCTGTTGCAAGGCCATATGTTAGTCAGAATAGTGTAGTCCCTCTGTGGAGAAGACCAGAGAGCTGTTCTATCACTTACTGAATTACTTACTGACGACTCCGTGCAACACACACAAACATGAACCTCTACACACTGCAAACAGAAAAAACAAAACAAAAAACGACTTCCTAAAACCGGCCATGGTTTAACATGCAATGCAGAGATAAAAACAAAACCTTACGGATGAAGCGTTGCCATGTTTGTGTTTTTGTGGGATCAATTAACTTCATTGAACTAAACCGAAAGCGTGTTGATGCCTTTGGATGAGCATTGTTGCAGAAAATCCTTGATTCTTTTATTGAAAGTTGTCATTTGGTGCAGCAGACGTACCTTGTGCCGTATGTGGTTATTAATGTAAATATGATTATGAGACTGTGACATGGTTGTTGTTGCGGTCATGATTTTTTTAAAGGATTCATCACAGAACGTAAAGGTTAATTCTGGTTTATAACGGCCTAGCGCCTATTTTCAATTATATTTAACAAAAACACCTCACTACAATATCACACAATCTCACACAGAAGATGGAATTTGCCCAGAATGAACTTCAGTCGCAACTTTGAAGCCAAACTTCCAATGTTGAAAATGTTGAAGAACATTTGTATGATCCAAAGCTCCAGAACAGCAAAAAAAAAAACAGACCACGTGGTGAGACTGAGACCCCGATCAGTCCTGGCATTAAGATGCAAATACAGGTGTGAATGCACCCAAGACACATTGAGGACGCATAGAGACCAGACGGCTCAACCACATTCTGAGGTGGTCTGGGCCGCACATGGCCACATTCCTTTGGGCCACATTTACGCACTGTCTGCTCAGCTGATGTACTCTGTGCAAGAGGAAGTACGTACGAATTCTAACTCATTCAGTTTCTTCTCAGATCGAGTTAACTGACTTTATCAAAATTTCTAAAAGTCAACAGAGATATGTTATGAGTGAGTCAAATGTCATGGCCGCTTTGGTTTGCCCGGGACAGACCATGGAATAGATCCAGTCTGTATTGATTTAATTTCTTCTACTTTTAATTTCCGGCATTCAAGGCACAGGAAGTGCACTGTTGACTCCTGCCGATTCAAAAACGACAATGATTTTGGTCTGATAATGTTTGTTTATTTGAGTCGGGAAGAGAGATCGCATCACAAGTGGTCACTCAAGAATCATTTGGATGCACACAATCTGATCGATTAAGTACATTGGGACAACATACAGTACAACAAATGCAGATTAACCACTTCATTTTGAGGTAAAACTGACGGGGATCATTCAAAAATGTGTTTGTAAACTGTACTGGATATTTTCACCCAAGACTTTGGTTAATGATTTTGAAATTTGCCTCTTTTTATTTCTCCAACTCAACTTCAATCTGGCATGGTTATTTTACAGCTTGTGCTTCTTTCCCCATCTGGCCTCTTTTTATTTAGCAAAAATGCAGCATTCACAGGAAGGAATTAATTAGGTGAGTCTAATCTTATTATTATCAGTAGAAAAAATGTCCAAAAGTCAAAGACATTGGATTTGAGACTTGAAGACAATATTTACAAAACTGAAAATGGCTCAAGACTATAATCTTACATGTCACTTGGTACTTGTAACACACACATTTATTTGTCTGGTTTGCTGTTTTTGTGGTTTATGTGCTATGACTGATTACAGCTGATGTGTCTGGCTCTAAATTCCCCTTTAACCTCTCAATCTATACACGTCTGCTGCTCAGTCGTGTCTGGAATACTAATGTTACAAATGCCACTGAAAATCAGAGGCTAACAAAGACCAGTGCCGGCCTGCTGTGATGGTAAAGGAACAAAAGCACTTGTCTGCATGTTTTGCAAGACCAGCTCCACACGCCATGCAGCACTGTGCCGCCTGTATTGACGGTAACAATGGCTTTGCACCTGTACTGTCAGCATCTTACTGAAAGGAGTCTGTCAACAAGCTCTTTCTGCTGATTCTACACGTGTCTGCTGGTGCAGAATCACTGCTGGATTTGGTGGAAATCATTCATGGCAACAGTTTCCCCACTTTTCCCTCTCTGTAATGTCCCCGTCATCACAGATGCAGAAGGAAAAGTAATGGCATATGTGTATATATATATGTATATATAATATGTGCTGTTTTGTTTTGGGGATTTTTTTTCAAGGCCATGTGTGCTTCAGTTGTAGATAAAATACTTAGCATACCATGTGTATCTTGTTTGTGCCTCCTCTTTGTTCAGATGGAGCTGATGTCTTCTCTCTGCTTTCTCTCCTCTCCTGTTTTCATGGGCTGTTGGACAGAAGCACAAGGGAAGAAACAGAGGTCAGGACTGAGCTAATGATATAAAAAAAAAACACAGCGAGGCACCGGAAAAGAGAAAGAAAAGTGGCACATTTGTCTGTGTATTCGTAATTAATTTAAGCAGAATAAGACTGGTAGGTAGAAAAACGCAGAAAATAAAATTGTGGGACACTTAAAATGACCGAGTTGGCATCTATTATGTATGAAGCACTTGCTCGCAGCAGCGAGCTAATATAAAGACTACAACAGTGTTTTATCTGTGTGAATATTTCACTTCTGGGCTGGAAGGCAAAATTCAGAAGGACAGAGTAAAAAAAAACAACAACTTTTTTTCAACAACAGAAGTCCAGGCCCGAGTTCTGGAAAGGTAGGATTTTAATTGTAAGAAGGTTTTAGTATCTGTTTCCCTTCTCACACAGTTAATTATCATTTATTAGGAGCCCCAACACAGTCTCCTCATACAGCTTCTGACGTGACCTTGATGAGCATCCGAACTCATGCATTATTCACTGGAAGTAGACTACCTTTCTTTCTTAGCACACTTACTGGTCTGTGTGGTACATCTCCAACCAAGGGTGTCTGATAAGGAAAAATGCTTTTAACTTTCCTCTTTTGCCACAAGTGTCTTCCAGCTGAAAATAGCGACATAGCAATCAGTGCCAATTAAACTGCTGGTATTCCAGCCTCTATGCGCAAAAATAGTGAGCAGCACCGTTTTGACTGACAACCCTTTGGAGCCGGTTTCAATGGCACTGGCAACTACAGCATCAAATATGGTGAGAGCTGCCTACGGAGGCATGAACAATATGCAGCTCCTGCAACATGGCGATGTACTGGCAGCAGGTTTTTTTCTGCTGGGGATGGAGAATATCTCTGGAGAATTCCGGCTGATAGAGCCAACCACATCATCCCGCCGACACACCATATTGCCAGCAGACATCCGATTCACCAGGACGAAGAGCCCAACTGACAGTGGCAGCCACACACCCTCCCCCATACGGAGTACACACTGATTATATCTAGAAAAGGCAATCAAAGTCTGAGTGAGGAAAACGGAAAAATCCGAGAAGTGGAGAGATGCACTGGAATGATACATTCCCTTATCACGAGGCCCTGAATTCAGACACAACAAAGAACATGCACAGGGAATCAATAACATCTCCACACTAGCTTCACGTACATGGGGAGCCAAACGATGTGCGGTTCACTGAAAAAGCCATTTACAAATTATTCACCATACGGCTTAGCGAACATGTCCCCAAGCACTGAAATACTGTAATCCCGTTTTTCTTATTGTGTCAGTCTATAACAACGGCAGCAGATACGAACAGGGCCACGTCTGTGTAGTGCTGAGCAGCAATGTGGTCAAATTGTATCCTGGAGCCTGTTGCAGAGGTAGTTTCTCCTGAACCGCTGTTTAGAGAGCTATTAGCCGAGTGGAGAGCAGCAGTGCTGAGGGTCCACATTATTGTTTGGTTTCCATGGAACCCTTTCCACGGCAATGTGGAGCACCAATAGGATCGCAGAGCCTCATTGAATCAGTTATGGGGGGTGAGAAGAGGCATCAGCGCAGACGGCAGAGAAGGCACAACAATAAGACAAACCCTCGAGGGAGACTAGAAAGGCCAGGCCACTGAGGGCCCAACAAAGCGGGGAAGGAATCAACACTTGAGAAAAGGTTTCATCTACATCCACTCAATGGCTTTGCCTTTTAAATAAATCTCTCTCGCCAACTTGTCATTGACATTTAAGCTCACGAGCATTGTGGGCAATTTAAAACATCAATGCAGTCACTCAATGATTATAGCCTCTGCTGATATTTCAGGCTCTGACAATATTGTTGCATCACTAACGTCTATCCGGTATGCAAGTAGGACATTATAAATTATGCCCTTCTACTAACAGGATGTACAGCTCAATTCACGTTAGAGATAGAAAAGGAAACAGCAGTAGCTATAAAGCCGTAAGAGGTATTAAAGGCGCCAGTGCACTCCCGACAGAAGTGCGTGTCAGATGACAACTGTATCTGACCAATGTTATGATTGGCCAGGTATGAGGATGCAATGTTTTTCATTGTTCACACAACTACCTCTGTTACTTTTCGTGTTCACAACAGAGTGCAACATCATAAGTGCGTAAGGAGTAAGATTTTCCGATGGACTTTGAGTGTAACCCCCCATTTCTAGGATTCTTTGTGTCTTGCGCCCTCTGTCACAGGGAGCTTTTCTCCTCAACTTTTGACTGTGTCCGCTGTGAGATTTTCCTTCTGTAATCTCACATGGACTCACTAACATTTTCAGGAAATTTTACTTGGGGGCTGGCAGGAATAGTTCAGGAAAATGTCCAAACATTTGTATCAAAAATGTCCAACAATGTCCGAACATTTCAAGAGATATGCGTTCTCACATACAACCCCTCCGGGAAAATGTCCAGACTTCAGTGCATGTCTGAAAGCAGCCTATGTGTAATGTTGGCTAGGGACTCATTTGTGTTTTTTCTTTGCCTCCATAAGTCACCTCATCCTGCCAATCAGACGGGAAACCTTGGCTTTAATGTCAGAGGTCAGACAACAGCAGGTAGTTTCGGATCAGCAACACTTCCTTTGGGGACAGGAAGTGGACAGGGAAATGAGGGAGGAAGGGACAATTCCTCCATCTACACCTCTCGGCTGGGTGTGACCTCAATTTCTCACAAGTGATGACAAAAGCAAACCTGAGAGCTTTAGAGGTAAATGCATATTTAGAGAACTTTGTCTGTGGGGTATTTTATACCCTGAATCAAACCGATGTAAACGCGCTTAATAAAAAATCTACAGCGTTGGATGTCAGTGCTGCCTGTGATCTCCAGCCAGTTTCTGACAGAGTCCATATACAGTACATCATGTTCTAATATTATAAAAATGAGAATGAGGGCAATTGCCAGCTGCCATATATCTCCCGAACGTCTGCTTTAATGAGGGCAGTGCTGTGGCAGAATTATCGCCTTATCCCATTTGGATTTATCGATCTAACAGTGCGAGTCAACCATCAGAGATTAAGATAAACCACCATGGTGGAGAAACAATCCCCACTCTGATCAGAGGGCATCGAACAACTAATCACTCAACTCTCCGCTCTCTGGCCAAGGCTAACCCACTGTTTTCTTTGTTCTGCACACTGCAGTAGGTTCACTCGGGCAAGAATGCATTCATTTGAAATACACAATTGTTCCAAGCTAAAAAATGCAGATTGAATTCACTACGCTGTAACCTATTTTCTCTGTGTTAAATGATACGGCCTTAATGGAAACCTGATAAGAATTCAATGTGTTGGAAAGGTGCTATTTTGATGCTGATGAAAGCCGACACTGTCCACCTCAGTGAGTAAATCAGAGGCAAACATTAGCCAGGCCTCTTCTCTGTGTAGCAGGTTCCTCAGGCAACAGCCCGCATCTCTCTCCTCTGCAAAGATGCCTACATCAAAGAACAGTGCAAAGTGTCTCACCCAGACTCTTTCAAACATCTGCAACCTGCTTCTATAATTACACAACACCAGCGTCTCACTAGTGACACTGTGAAAAGCAGAAACCAAACTACTTGTTGTTATTGTATTTAACCCGTGCCTGTCTAAATTAACTAACCGCCTTGTACACCACCACACTTTCCCTCCACTTCCCAGGACCCCAAGGCTAGCCCCCTGTCTCTGAGGAGCCAGGGGCCTGGGGGGCATCACTATGCCGCTTTGAAGTCGGCGATTAAAGAGGAAAGACCTGTCGAATTGGGATGATGGGGCTAAGGTTGGGAGAGGGGGAGGATCAGTGCGAGGGACAGGAAAGGCTGTGAATACTGAGAGCTCAGGGCCCCGTGGGACACAATTAAGAGCGAGGCTTTTTTAGCGAGGGTTACAAAAACACAGTGAGGATACCAGCAGCGCAGCCTTCCAAGCCAAGGTAAGAGTTCATTACTACATACACAGACGGGGGCTGGGGCTGTTAAACTTTCACCAGTTTGTTCACCAACTCCCCCATCTACAGGCCCTGCAAGCTGACGCGCAGCCACATGATAACCATTTCCATCCCCGTTAAATCCTAAAGCCCAGTAAAGCTTGAGAACCATGCAGCTTACAGCTCACAGAGCCTCCAACTCAGAGAGGAATTTGGAATGAAGATTCAGGCGGCCTGCACAAAAATGAAGTTTGTGTTGAGACCTGCCGAAGGTTTGTTCTCTTCAGCCAGAACTTACGGAGACAAACAAAAATAGGAATAATGACAAAAGGAGAACAAAAAGTGCCTCCTAGTTTGTTTACAAAAGTAGGGCAGTTAGAACACTTGATGTTTTTTTGTATGTTACTACACCTGAGACCCTTTGGGATCAGTGGTATTCAGCACTAAAACATATGGTGTCCTGTAAAATATTTTCCACAGGACAGAAATATGCAGCCGCTGATGTCCTATAAGTCAAAGCAGCCACTTAAACATGTGTTAAGAACACATCTGCTAACCATTTCTAGGCCTCACTTCAGTTTTACTAAAATACCAAAGAGCAGAAGGAAGTTGAAGGTTGAAATCAGATTCTGTAGCAAAGATCATTTTCGGTAAGATCATAACCACAAGGTCTTTTGCAGAGGCAACTGTCCTGTACCTGCAACATTAGCTGTTATTTGTCCTTAATATATCCTCACCCCCCCCCCCAAGTGTAGGACTCATGAAGCTGTAGTACTCGTGTTCTGACAAACAATGTGGTAAACGTCTCAATGCAGGAGATGCAGAGGAAGTGGAAACAGACTCTGCAAAATGGGACTCCATGCAACTTATTTTCAAATTCAAAACTAGTAGAGGGCATTTGAGTTCAGACTCCACATTTTGCTCATATGCATGATATACTTTTGCATAGATTTTTTTGCCTTTGTTAATTTTATCCTTGCCCCATGGCTACTTAACACTCATCTGTACCACAGTATAATGCAAATGAAAAACACAACTAGGACTAGTATACAATATAAGTTCCAATATTAAAAATATATTGAAAGTGATGCTTGGATCTCCACCAGTTTACAACATCAGTTCAGCTCAGTAGGTCTGGTTCCAATCGCTGATGGTTTTCACTGCATACCTTGGTGACCACACCCGTAACCGCTAACTAGCACATTCACACACCGTTTTGAAACACAGATGATGATGATGATGGTCATGATTCCAGATCTTTTTTTTTTTCTTTTGGGGGGAGCTTATTTGAGGCAACAAACATGTTCAAACAAAGTAACTCAGCACAGAAAAGGCTGGTTTGAAACTATGCATTTCCTAATTTTTTTACGAGCACAAATGTGTGGGTCACAGTACAAGACAAAGGTAAACAAACATGAAGAAATATGACAGGATTGCAGCTCTGTTGCTTGGATATAGACTCCAAAACAAATATGAATTTGACACATAACCTCTGAGGTTCATAGCATGTGGCCACCTTGCCTGAAAACAAACGCCACCTTTACCAATATACTAGAAAATAATTAATTAAGGAAATTACACATTATCCTTCGGGGGGAAAGAGCAGAAACCCAATTTTACACAACAAATAGTAAACTTGTAATCAGAGTGTCTGTTCAGCCCATTAACTAAATGAATTAATTACAAGATGGAATGTGTTGAGATCTGAGCGGCACCACTTCCACTTTACAGTCCAGTATTTAAAACATGATCAGGGATCTTAATATTGAAGGGCAATATTAACTATACCTAGAACTGAATTACAAAGGGAATCAGCACCTTAAGAACCGATACAGCACCAAAAACAAATATCTACTTAAAAATGTACATTTCACTGTATAAAGACCTTCAAAATGAATTTGACAATAATGTTCTGATCTTATACAGACTATAACGTGCACGCTGAAATAAATTAGTTATATAAGGTCAGTGTAATTATTCCCCAAACGTAAACAAATGCATGTTATCCATTATAAATAAAAAGCTGATTAGCATTAACGTATCGTTTATTTCCTGTTACACCTAAAAATATAGGCATCGATGTGTACAGCTATGTGCAACTACAGTAACAGAGACAATTGTACAAGTTATAGCTGATTTTGAACCTCAACAGTCTAAGGATGAGCAGACATTTGCAGTGAATAAACAGAACCAGTTTTGCAGTAAGTTTGATCAAATTAAATTAAGTCTTCCAGCAGGTTATCTAATCTATTAAACCCCTGCTGGGAGCAAGAAACAATTCCTATGTTGTTAATTATTTCCATTTCAGAACTATTAATGTTTGAGAAACAATTCAAACTGTAGTGATGCCGAACATCGGACTGGTTATGAGTTTACATTCCAGTGAATTTAGGAGCAGCTGAGGCAGCAGACTATTTGAGAGCAAACATTGTTTGACTTGAGCTTTGAAATATTTGTGCTCAATTGAAATGGAAAGCAGAACTCCATCACAAGGATGAAAGCCAAGACACAAACATTGTAGAAGCTGCATGGAAAATCAGAATGCAACAGCTTGCATAACAAAGTCCCACCACCATACAGGGAGATGGTCGCCTCTGGTCGGGGGCTGTACAGGAGCAGCAGGGCAGGTGTCCCACTGGGTTACGAGAGCCAGAAGCTTTGCATCTGGATCATTTCCTCAGCCCAGAGGCCCTCTACACCAGGAACCTCCTCGTAAAGCTCCACATGTGCCAAAGAACCCCAAAATCCCTCTGAATACTTCATCTATGTCAGCCGGTATGCGGTGGCTGTGGCGACAGCAGGTCACAAGCTGTGACAAGCTCACAACATCACAGAGAGAGAGAACGCAGTGAAAATGACTCACACTTTTTGTCTCTCACACCATCAACCTGGCTCGCACTAATGGCCAAATAGCCTGTAAATGTGTTTCTGTATGAGGTGCAAAAAATGTTTTTTATCACTGGTGTTCTGCAGAAGAACAGGGTGTGACAGATGGCAGGAGGATTACTGGAGCTGTGGAAGATGAAACCAGGATAAAGATGAATCCTCATCTGTGTGAGTAAGTTGTTCATCCCACAACAAAAAACTTAGGATACACACCTTTCCACACTGGTTCACTCTCAGCTTGTTACTGCCTGGACTAAGAGTTGAAAGATATCCTTCGAGTAGATATCCTGCTTCTGAGTGAGTCTCAAGAGGGAGCCAAGAGGGACTGAAATGTGGAAAAAGGGGGTTGGAGATTTTCCATGGTACAATCTCGTGAAAATGTAGGAGTGCTTTAAGAAACATTCCTGCGATCGGCTGAGGGAGCCACAAGCGGGGGGACGTCAGGAGAAATCACGCTTGGCTCAACACAAAAAGCACTCAGAGAAATGAGATTTAATCTGCCGAGCTTAGAGTGTATTAGCCAGATGTAAACACACAGTACCAGCTGTGAGAAAGTTAACTTCCACAGCCCTGCTGCTTGGAAAAACAATGCATAAAACATCAAACCTTGCCAATGACAGAAACTCTGCAAACACAGATATTTTAAGGCCGAAATAAAACTTTCACAAGCCGGGCAGTTATGGGAGTCAGGGGGTTAAGGATAACTGGCCACACTGAAACGCTTTCTCTCTGAGAATTCTCTGCCTTCAGGCTCGGGCTGTGGGAACGGGAGTTTATGCAATTACATCACATTGATTTATGGGAGACAGAGGAAAGATGGGGAGAGGATGGAAACTGAACTGCTTGGAGGCGGTCCAACATTAGGTCCCCAAAGATACACAAGTCAATAGGTTTACACCGCAAAACATGATGGATCGGAGACAATTGTGTGGGGGATGAATGCGGTCAGGGAAAAGACTGGGCAACACGGTAAGGTCAAACCTATCCAAAATTATTGGTTCTGATTTAGTCTGAAAACACAAAAGTATGACGGTGGCCACAATTGTAATGCAGAAGGATCTCCATGAACCTGCTCGTGGAGCACATGCAGAAAACAGCAACGAAGGCACTGATGAGCTTATTTTCTCAACTCTACAGGAAACTGTCGACGACCGTCTTGCTCGAGCAGATGCTTATGCTGATGCCGTCTTGAGTATTAATTGGGGGTAGTGATGAAATTGCGAGTAATGCGCCCAAGCGTGCACTGCAGCGTTAGCGCGCATAGCATACCACCATCAGCCCACCGCAGCCTAACAGTTCTAAATAAACAGCCATTTAGAGCTCTCCACCTCTGTTACAGGACCACCGTAGTCACCACAGCTGGGATCTTTACGGTAAAACACACGACTGCCTCTCTGCTTATTTAGACGTTGGCTTGAGTTTAAAATGCAAACAAAAAACAAACATGTCTTGGAGATGCTCGTACAGCAGTCCTGTGAGCTGAAACAGTGTGTGACTGAAGAGCTGATCATTTGTAGAGGTGACCAACGGAGCTTTCATCTAATTTTTACAGACGAATGTTGCAGATAATTAAAGGAAGTCTATGCAAAAGCCAGAATCTATTCAGGAGTTCTGAGATGTAGTCTCTATTTTAAACAATTAAATAAATACAGGCTGAATGGCAAATAACGTACGAGCCTACACAACAAGAGGAAAAATGTAGCTCGTTAATTTTCACCGCATGAGACCTGTGTTGATACCAGCCACCAAATGGCGGAGAAATGAACAAAGCAGGAGGAGGTTACAGAAGATACTCAATATAACGAGCTGAGGGGTTACAGTAGTAGTCATTAAAGGGTTTTGTTTTTTTTTAACATCACAAAAATCTCCAGCTGTCTGCAGATTCTCAAGCTTCTTGGAAACACAACAGACCTTTGGTTCAGGCCAAAAGTAACAGAATAAATACACACACACACTAAGCGCAAGCCAAATATTTATAGGGGGAGTTTTCTGAAAGTTCACAGTATGGATTGGATTATCAGGGGTGGGTGAGCGAGTGAGATGGAGGGGGATATTCTAGATGTGGCAAATAAATGGAAAGCTTACCCAGGGATGTTTTGAGTAAGAGAGGGTTGGACATCTGTTCCCTATTAAATAAAAAAACCAGCTTGTCCAATTCCAAACTGCCTGCAGAGATAAGCAAAAGTGGTTTTGGTAATTGCTCACATCATTGGCTTTCTCCTCCTTCATTGTGTCTTGTGCATCATTTTTATGTGGTGAGATCAAATGAGCTCATGTCCGGTTCCTCTCTGAGACTGAATTTTATTTAAGTATCAAAGACAATAATGTAAAAGCTGTTTTATTTTCGTCAAAGCCTGTCTCGTCATTTGTCCAGTAAAAGCACCAGCTTGGAGTCCCCGGCTCAGCCACCAGTGAAAGAGACGGATGTTTTTATTTTTACCCTATGGCTTGAAAAATCAAGCCAAAAAAAACCCTTTACACGTCCAGGGGCTTTCAGAAATATCCACAAAATTACTTTGGCTTCAGCATTGGTGCCGACGCATTTCACGTGGGATGCGACTCCTGCCAAGTGTTATCGGGTAAGATGATCTGGCCCAGGGTTTTCTCCAGGGGGACAAACTCTTGGAGAAATGCCTGAGCTGTCTGTTTTGTCCTCAAACACATCACAGTTTTGAGCGTCACACCCAGGTGGTCACTTTGCTGCTGTCCTGTCGTGCTGTTGTGGGACACATACGAAATCAGTGGGAAGCCATCAAAGAGCAACTGATTTTCCACTGAAAATTATGTCCCACAGAGCATTTGCACTCTTTTCCCCCCCAAACACTTCAATCAGCAAACACTGCAGCCACATACTGGAAACGTCTGCTGAGACTGTGCTATCTCTGACAAACACACAAGAAGGTGATCCCTGGGTTCTACTGACAGAAACGTTTGGACTGAAATACATTTTCATAAAAATATCAAACTCCTTTAATACACTGCAAATGGTTAAACAGGGGCTAGCTCTCCTGTGCAGTGGACTCTTCTTTTTCCTAAGCTTCAAAGGAATGAAGATGCAGTGAGGTGCGGATTAAGGAAAAAGGGAATCATGCTTAAGTGTGCATGTGTTTATCTTTATAACTATTACCAAGTATATTTTCCGGTGAGGAAAAATGTCTCTTTACTCAAAATGATACGTCTATTTTTTTATCATTCTATTCTTAGAAAACCATATTCCTTGTGGAAGTTGATCCACTGAGTTTATTAAATGCAGCACATTCCCGTCACAGTAATGGAAGCTTGGTTTGCTTGTGGCCATAACACGTCGCCTGGCATTGACCAACCGTTTCCCCAAAGGACAGAGGCAGAGTTTTAGTGCAGTGACCCATGATTGCTGTCTCACATAGCACGCTTTTAAAGTGGCGGTGGGCTAAAAATTTCATAAAGCACCATCAAAAAATCATGAGACAGCGTGGCGCTCAGTCTTCTCTGTCTAATTGTTTTCCCCTGCGAGGGGAAGAAGTAACCATCTACAACATGTACATTTGATATGCTGTTAAAAGCCAATTATTTAGTCGGACATGCAGAGGCTGTTCAGACAAGTAAATTCATCATTAAACCATCACCACAATCTTCAAAGAAACCGGGCTGGATTGCTGAAGGATGGTTGGTCGCTTGACTGACCTCAAAGGGCTTTATTGCTGCGCTGTAAGCCACAGTTCAGCACCTTTTTGTGCTTCAGTTGTCGACCGCATCACTGCACATAATGGTGTGATTGTGGGCAACAAACAGAAGACACACCAGCAGGAAAGCCTGCAAAAAGAACAACTGTGTCACACAAGAGGACTTTGTATGGCTTATGCTCTTTCATTTCACCATTGTTGTTTCTCGTTCGTAGCATTTTATGTGATTAAGTAACCAACTGCAGAGTAGACTATCTGCTTCCTGTTTACACTGGTACAAAAGTGCAATATACATGAAGGGTCACTAATACTGATAAGGAGCTGAGATGGAAACCATTTGTTTTAAAATGCAATTTATAACCTTAGGGATTCTGAATGCAAACAGACAAATTACCCTCTCCTACACCACTGGTAGATTTTTATAATTTCTTTGCTTTATCGAAATGAATCGAAGCAACAGCGTCTCCCTCTGATGCTTGTGATCCTGGCAGGGGAGAGATCATTAGCCGGCCCTTACCCCGAGTTTCCCCAGGTAGAGGCTGGAACCTGCTGTGGATTTTTTTCTTTTCTTTTTTTAAATCAAACACTGATCTGTCCCCCTGATGTGGAGGCTGACAGGGAACCCATGTGTCTAATAGACGTGTGGAGAATCCTGCCCTGTGGGAGGGAATGTTACAGTTTGTTGTTATCCCACAGGAGCCGCAGGGAGCACCGCTGTGGACAAGGTGTGTGGGCTTCAGAGGCAGCAAAAGGCAGAGAAAAGGCACTGAGTCTAGCGGAAAGAAACTGCTTTTTTTAAAGGGACTTACCCTCATACTGGCTTTATATTAGAGCACGAGCACACATGACCAGATAGCAAGAAGGCAGAAGGAGAATCACATTAGCCCAGTTGCGTCTAATACAACATTCACTTCCAAGTGAAAATAAAGAAATCTCTGCTTAGCTAAGGTTTTTCTGTGCCATGTTTACTAGTGGAATGCAAAACATTTAGCCTAGATTCTGGCAGATATCAGCACCATATACTGTACAGTCAATATAAAACAACCCAATTTCCTGCACCCAGGCTGCAGGGGTGTGTGTGTGTGTGTGTGTGTGTGCGTGTGTGTGTGGGAGAGATCTGCGTACAAATGTGTTTGTGTATTTGAGGTTTGTATGGTTATCACTGACTGCAGACGGCAAACCCAAATCACGCTCAAAATAAATCTCTTGGATGAACTCGCGCTAGAAAGGCAAGACAGCAGACGAGACAACGTCATATTTATTAGCAATCCCTGTGCCCATAAATCTGATGTTACTGCAGCTTCACATCACAACTTCCAATCATCATCATCTAAATAAGAGAAGGTGTTTTAATGAGCGGACATGTATTTTGATTGTTTAAAATGATAAAGGGCTAATAACATGGGCCGTCATTAACAACCTATACTGTCCATCCCTACAATAATCTGTGCACTCTGAATTACCAAATTAATGTGTGGTGAGAGCGAGTGTTTGTATTTCCAATTATCATATCACATTATACTGTGTTGCCCGTCATCAGTGATTAAAAATAAACAGGATATTTACGGGGGCTCGGATCCCCTTTAGGCAGAGGAAATAAAAAATGCAGAGCTGAGTATGTGATAAAATAGGGCACATTATATAAAAAGGCCCAGATGACTAATGAGGGTATTCTCGTAAAGCTACATTTTCTGATTCCAGAAGCTTGGATGGAAGGAGCAAGAGTACTCGAGGAGAAGAAGAACCTTGGAGTAGAGAAGGGGAGATGGGAACGAGGGGCGGAGCAGAAGAGAGAGCTGGGAAACAGTTGTGGCGAGGTCAACAGAAGAAGAGGAAGACCAGAAGCTGGGAGAGTCCCATTTGATCAGAAAAATGCCTGAGTCGGGAGACGGGAGAACCATTAGGGCCCCATGAGTCACAGGGAGAGGCAGTGAAAACAGATCTGAGCTGAGCCTGGCTCCCAGTGCCATCCCCGAAAAAAACAGCCGGGGAACCCAGATCTCGGTCTAAAATCCAAGGAATCCATATCTATATATGACAATGTGAATCGGACAAATGGCAACGCACATTCGAAACTGGACCTGAAGTGCACATGTCAATATCATAGACCTATGACAGCCACATGTGTGTTATCTTATGTGCAGGTGGAGAAGCAGACAGTTTACAGTACCAGCCCTAACATGGACACAACCCACAGCACTGTACGTCCTCTGAAAATACAGACAATGGTGTTTCTCTTCACCCACCACACATCCTCCCCCTAACATTGGGCAAACAATCCTCCATTTGTGTAGATAGAGAAAATCTAAACATTGAGTCTCTATCAAACTCTATGACAGGAACCACATGATTTGAGAGAGAAAAAAATGCAATAAGTGAGTCTCACAAGAGTTCTTTATCCAAAAAATGTTTTAAAAATCTCCCTTAATATTACCTAAAGCTCCAGTGTTAGCCAGTGAGTCTTGAGAACAATCACACATCCACATCATGAGCTCTTCCTCCCTGGTGCTACTTGATTAGCACCCAGCTTCTTCCTGCCCAGTGTGCCAACAATACTCAACCTCATGTGAGTCAACACAGTACTATCGTGTGAATTTAACCAAAGAACTGGTTGTTCATCCGGCAGGGAAAAAAAACCCTGCTCTTGCAATCTGCCATTTTTTTTTTGCACGATTTTCTCTTCAGCATCGTTCAGCGTTGTGCCACAGTCTCTCTGAAGTCAGGCAGGTAATCTCTCCCACACATTAGCCCCGTGTCACACACACGAATCAGGCCCACTCTCCTGGCCAGCCTAAACCCATATCTGAGCTTTCACTACATCTGGGGATAAAAAGAGCACAAGGTGATGAAGGAACCTGCAGGCAAAGGCAGAGGGATTTAGTGAGGGTGCTCGCTCTGGGTAACGACCAGTAGGTCCTCACCAGCAGCCGTTAATAGACACAGGAGTGACGCAGTTTATTGGTTTCTGAAATAGCATTATGCAAAGGGAGAGATGGCTGAGGGGGATTTCGAGACAGATGTGATTCGAGCATCCCGAGACGGGTCTGAGTGTGCCCTCAACTAAGTGCCGACCAAGCTGCGAGCCTGTCCAAGAGCCTGCTATCTGCCGAGCGCAGCTTGTCAAATACACACCTTTTACCTCATTACCTGCTCAGCACAGCCGCTATCGAGGGGAAATAGGGTGAATGTAAGATAACCACAAAAAATTCTTGGGTTGAGCACAAACAGCCAGCCTGCTTCCTCCTGATAAAAAGGAACCGTCGGCACACAGAGGCCCCTCGGCTTCCTGCTCACAGTGAACTCTGGGGCCCGCCAGCTGCCCCGCACCGAGGTCACTCACTGCTTCCTGATCCAGGCTGAGGCACTCGGGGGAAAAGAAACGCATGGATGTGTGAATATTTCCAGGTTATGCATAATTTTCTCATGTGTTCATGCAGGAAAGGGAAGAAACAATAATGTAAACCTGGTTAACACTTGATAAAAGGGCCAAACAGTGATTCACAACATGATTACGTATGGCTTAAGTTTTAAATTTAGTGTCTGAGGTATCACTTTCTTTTAACACCCACACTTAGCATTTATAAGCAGTATATAAACACTTAATAGCAGTGTATAGCACACCATATGGTATAGTTGTTGACATTTATTATCACTTTTGAAATGAAAATTGATTCAGTTGTCAACAACAATTCACAAGTGGAGGCTGGTGAAACATAATCAGTGTTAATATGATTTAAATCTGCCTTCATACATATAATTGTTGAAAACACTGTGCAACTCCTTAGTGCCTGTATCTAGATTAAAATCTTATAGAAAAGGTACTGTGTGTTGTATATGAATTATAAATGCTAAATAGAGGAGTTGATGTAAAATGTTACCATTGCAGCATCAGATTTCTCATTTGCTTTATCTCTTCAATGGAGCAGAAGCTCAAGTTGACATGGAATGCGTAGATGTCAGCTAAATACATGTCACGATAAATTTGTTGACTTTGTTTCAACATTTTGTTGTCAAAGACCCAAAATGTGGTTGTTTTGAGGAGGTGCATGGCAGTTCTGATATGACACGAACTTTCCCCAAGAACCAGTGTTCAGCAGACATCAGGCCACACAGTTTGGACATTCAGTGCCTACAAAACATTGTGCACACACACTTCACAACACACACACACCTTCGTAGCTTTTAAACAACTGACGGGAAAAAAATGCACCTTTTCTGAGAGTAAATTATTTCTGCCAGCTGAAAAGCAAATTTCATTTTCTCATGTCTCCTGACAACAAAGATGCTGAACCCATTACTGTCTGAGGCCTCTGCATCACACACATTAAATGAAGGGTCCTCTAGCAATCGAAAAAAGCAATTTTCTCATTGAGCCAATAGATACTCCATTTAGTTCCAGGCTCTCCACGGACCATTGCTGCCGCACTGGGGCTGATACAGGGGGAAAGCGAGTGTAGACTGATGACCCTGCCTCGTCCTCCCTCTCCCTGCTTCTCTGAGCCCATCGATATAGATACAGAGGCGCTCTGCAGGCTGGATGAGCTGGACGGTGGCGGTGATAGCGGTGATGTCGGTGGGGAGGGAGGGTTAGATAAGATGATGCAGAGATGGTGATGGTTAGAGGAGGAGGAGGACGAAGGTTGTGGCGAGGCGGGATGAAACAGAGATGAACAACCAGGGGGTTTTGATCAAAAAGGCCCAAAAAGAAAAGAGCAACAGAAAAGGAGAGAGGAGCGACAGATTTCAGAGACGAACCGACCATGTGGAACCGCAGATTGTTTCATTTCTGGCCTTTAATGAGCCGGATTTTGCCCGGCCAGTCAGTCACCCCATTCCCCTCAGCAGGAGCTGCCATACACTGCAATTTCACAGTTTGTCATCTGTGCCAAGAAACTGAGAGGCAGAGGAGCAGTGAACCCAATGAACAAACACACACACACGCACACACACACACACACACACACATAGACATCTTACACTTCCTTTCCTATTCGTGTTTTTTGCTGTACCATTTCTTCTCTGGCACAGCGAATGTGTGATTAAGAGCAACACATTATCGGAGGCACGATTACAATGAGAGCACTGATCACCAGTGGCAAGTCTCACACCAGGCGTTCTGTCTCTGTAGGCGGAATAGATAAATACCACGTTGACTCGGCGGAGATTCATCCACTTAAACATGCACCCTGCTAATTGCTATCCCTCGCAGTCCGCAGAGGAAAGCCCACTGCATTGTTGCCGACCTTTAATCTCGGTATAAATTACACTGCGGGTTCACAAACCCTGTTGTTTGCATTTTGTGCTTGTATCCTGCGGACATCACTTCTGTATCTGGGCAACTAAACTGTTTCCCAACACTCATGTGAATCAAGCTGAGGAGAGAAAAGCTTCAGGCGAAGTTTAGTCATTCGTGTTGGCAGCTGCTCCGAAGCATCAGTACTACTGTTTCCCTTTTCCATTTCTTTTCTCTCTCTCCTCTTCTTTTTTTTTTTGACAGGCCAAATGTTCACCCACATCATGGCGAACAAGCCCGCCTCTGTTTTCAGTTTGTGTGCTTCTCTCTCCCAACAAATCTCCCAATCAATTAGGTTTGGGGAGAATATAGAAAAGGGTGGAACAAAGAGAGAGAGAGCGAGAGACACAGGAAGAAAGAAATCTTTAAATGATGCAGCATTTTAGTAGGTGAGGTCATTAATCATGACAGGCTGATTGGTCAGTCCGACCGAGCTGCTGGGGCGTGATATGATTCCTCTCTCCTCTTTTTTTTCTGACAAGCTGCACCCGCCTCAGGGAGATGGAGAGCTGGAGCGAGCGCTTGTGACCCGGCAGTGCACACTCACCTGGACACTGGTGAGAGTTAATAGGTCCCTTGGAGCCCGTGTCCTCGGGCGAACTCTGATTATAACCTGATTTCCAGCTGTTACTGCACGCACACACACACACACACACACACACACACACACACACACACAAGAGTTTTACTTCTGTGAGTAGTAACTTTTTTAACTCTGAATCTGCACCTATCAGCTGTTGGCCTCCAACTTGAGCAGGAAACTTTTCACTGATCGAATCAGCGTAAATCTGCTGGGACACTTGCACAGTCACATGCTGGGCTCTTCTTGGCCGTGGCCTCAGAAACGATCGACTTTTCCTTTTTTCCCCCCGAGCTCTTGAACGCGTCATGTTTGCTCCAGTGGAAATCAGACAGAGGAGGATTAACGGGGTGAGGTGGCTGTGGATGATGCATCCCTCTGATTAATGCGAACCGACAGTGAATTCATGCCCTGCAGCCAAGGTAGCATCGTCGGACACATCCATCTTGTGACCCCACATCCTCCTCCTCCTCCTCCTCCTCGGTAAAGGGCTGGACCCCCGTGGGAAGGATGCCAGCTTGGAGACTGACACACATCGGCCCTGCTGTCAGGTTTCTCATGACATACACTATAACTATGTCAAAACATGGAGGCTTTATTGAAAAACAAAAACACATTTCCAATCACCAGCGGATATTTACCCTGTGTGCATGAGACTTTTTTTTTTTCTTTGTCAATCCTAGAGGGAGGAAACAACAAACCCGACCTGAGGTTAACTCGAGTCCACACCTGGGGAAACAGCCCCAGAAACGAGTGAAACAATAAGGGTCATTCTCTCCCGTCGCCCCTGACAACACGCCCGTGCGGTCTCCGGACGTGGACCGAGGAGAAACGCGCAACTTGCGAACAACGAAGTGAGCGGAGGAGTCACACACTGGCAACACGCATCCCCCGATATCGTGGAGAAACGAGCTCGTCGCGCGGGGCCGACTCACAAAACACAAGCGAGGAGGGGTTTTATTTAAACAGCCGACATTCAAGTTGGACACACTCCCCCCCCCCACCACGCCTCCTCTCTTCCCCGGGAGCAGCGACACGTCTCTTACCTCACGACGACGCTCCGAGCCGAGTCCTCTGGCCGCGGCGAGATGTTCGCTGTTTGCGAGAAATGTCCGGAGAGTTGGAGGCAAGTAATATTACAAATTAAAAAGAAGCAACAAAAACGACCCCTCTGCCGGTCAGGTGGGGGGGAGTTCCACGGGAGGTGAACGTCGACTGATACAATCCCACCGCTCCGGACACACGCGCCGCGCGGAGAGGAGTCTGGCGTGTGTGCGATCAGTTTGGTGAACTCGTCTGCCCGAGCCGGGCGGCTGCTCCGGCTGCCCGCGCGGCTCCGGGGGGCGGGGACTCTCCGCCACGCCCCCTGGTTTACCTTCTCTCGAAAGTCAATTAATTAATTAATAGTAATAATAATAAATAAGATATCATTGTGTATTGTAGGAAAAAAACAAAGACCCATAGAACAGTTAACGTATTCATCTGTCTTCTAAAGGCCATTGTGTTTTTGTTGTTTATTTATTTAGTCTTTTTGTTTCAGAGTGTCTCCGTACATATTCTATTTTGCCTATATAAGACATTCTGTGCGTTGTATTTTAATGTGTGACCCTTTTGTATTTTCAGACTTTTACGTGCTTATTTCTTTATATACCATTATTAAATCTTTCATAATGTCCGTGAAATTCCTGTCACCATTGTTATCTGTGACAATGTTCTACATAGAGTTACACACACACACGCGCGTAAAGCACAATCTCAGTGCAGCAGAAATTAAGCCTTTTACCAGCTTGTTAGTTATCTGTCCAAATGGTGCGTCGGCCGAATCCCTCTGAATTTGAACTGAAATCGATTGGTTTCATTCACCATATTAATTGGGTTTTATGATTAAAGGGGCATTAATTTGGGGGAAATAGACTTCTTTGCCTTCTTGCAGAGTAACATTTCGGGAGAATGTCCGAGTGAGCCAATGTGAGAATACAGCAGGAAAATCTCCGGAAGATTTACACCAAGCAAGTGGCCGCTCAACCCAGACTCCAACCCTCGCCTCGACTGAATGTTCCGAAAATTCTCCTGCTCTTGTGAACTTGTGACTCGGCACAATCTCTTGCTGCGCTCTTCATATGTGTATGGCAAACTCCAGAACGTGTCCAGACAGTTAAGTTGCAGTGTTATGGGGCTTTATGTGACAGACTATTTCTAGGCCCGGGGCTTTTTAGTCCTTGAGCTAAGTTGAGCTAACTTGCTGCCGCCTGCAGCCTTATTTTTAGTATATAGATATGAGTTTTAGCAATTTTGTCATATTACTCTTAACACCAAAGGAAATAAGCATCTTTCACAACATTGCTTTAATGTCACGATGCAGAGTATTACAAATGTTTTTCTCTTTTGGATTTGTTTATATTTCCAGTCAAAATTGTTGCCGTTGCAGAATAAAAACCAGTTGAGCAGAATTCTGACTTTTCACTGAATTCAGACTTCTTTGAGAATCAGGTTCCGATCAGTATGGAAATATGACACCCTGGTGGACATGCTAATTATTGCCTCTTCCCAGCAAGATGCTGTGACACAAGTCGTGGAGACTGGTTGCTTCTGTTGGTAACTTCTTCGACTCTTTGCCACCTTAGATACAACTTCCATCTGTCTCCATCAGTGCTCGAACATCGTCCGGATGGTGTTGAGCTCGGAAAAAGACGTAGTAGTGTAATCGTAACATAGTCACTTGCCTCAATGCTGCGTTCTAATGTTCACTAATGCTCTTTTCCAGTCTGTTAGTGACATTGAATGTGACAAACTGAAAAAAAGGCAAATGGAAATGGCAGTCAATTGCCTTTTTTTAAACAGGTTTACCGACGTTTTAAAAAAAACATCAAATGCACAGAATTTGTCATTAAAGTGTATTTGTTGGTCTCAGTTGGGAGCTGCATTCATCATTCGTGGGAAAAGTAATAAAAAAAATGTTTTGCAAAACATCAAATGCAACAAAATGGCTGCCCCCAGTGAGTGATAAGCGACAACTCTCAGATAAGCAGCTGATTGTTATTGTTTGTCCCTTGTTAATTTTTCATGCTGTGTGCTTCTCTCACAGCCAGAAAAACAAGAGGAGTGCTTTTGTTCCAGGTTCAGAGGGGGGTAGGAGGGGGGCCTGAAGTGTTTTCTATCCCTCTGTGCTCCTCGTGTCACAAAATCTACTACAGATGGAGACCAAGATAAGCGCTCCAGAGACCGATCTTTTTGCCTGCTCCTCTAAGGTCGTGACACTGACATTCCCAGCGGCATACGTGATCCATCCAGGCCCCGGTCTCCTTGTGTTTTCCCCTCATCCCTTTCTTATTGGCCCTCAGGACCCTCAAGTCAAGAATGAACAACGACCAGGGGATTAAAGTGACGTTTAAAGCAAGACAGAGATTAGCTTATAGGGAGGCTGGATTCAAAGAGCCGCTGGGAGTTCAGTTCAGACGTATTGGGCCCCCGCGCGTGTGTGTGTGTGTGTGTGTGTGTGTGTGTGTGTGTGTGTGTGTGCGTGCGTGCTTGTGTGTGTGTAAGAAAAGCATCACAGGAATGGCTTGGCTGCAGAGAGAACAGCTGTGAGGTATTTTCTTTTTTGGCTCCTTGGGTATTTTTTCAGAGGGCTCAGAGAGTAAAGCGAGGCTGAGGTGAATCGCTGACTAAACAGCCTCCTCCCCCTCCCTGGTCTTTGAGCGCTCACGTGGATCACTGGTGCTCGGGAGAAAATCCCCTCCTCAGACTCTGACAGTTCAGTTCAGTGAATATTTGTTTTTCGTAGCTAATCAATGATTGATCAACAAATGCACTGATCTGTGGCTCTGCAGTTTGCCACTCAATCAGTTTACAGTTGTGTCCTTTCATGTCCTACATCCCTTAGCAGGAATCCAAGGAAATATCTTAAAGTGGCCCAAATCTTAAACTAATTGGAAAAACACGTTTTTTTCAAAAGCTAACACTGATTCAGTAGGAAGCACGTCAGAGCCACTGACTCTCCAAACTTTAATTAATGACATTTGAGTTCATTTAGATGAGCTGATGGAAGATTTTTCACAGGAGCAAGAACCTATTTATTTCTGTGAAAGCATCCAACGGGGCCATATGGAGGCTAATTTGGATTGTGTGCTGTGTTCACTGCATTTACAAGAATAATTTGAAACCCCATCTAGCCTGAAGTCAACTTGTTCTTTCCTCCCTCCAAGCTTCTGCCAATGAAATTTACTCTTGGGTCCATGCTAATGTACACACACAAACACACACATACACACACACACATACACGCACACACTGATAGGCGGACGATGCTGGCTTAGAGGCCGTTCCTCACATGCACATTCTTATCGCACGTTTAATTCAATTTACACAGCCCACGCTTCAATTTCGAACACATAGCATCATGCCACATGCTATCTCATTAAACAGGTTGTGTCTGTGCTTCATAAGCTCCCACAGAGTAGGCCTTATTGTTGTGCACACACACACACACACACACACACACACACACACACACAGGGGATGAAGTCTTAAGGAATAAACCTGGTAGTATGATAGTTGTTAAATATTTAATTTTGTGGTGATGTGATACTGGACTGTTTCGTCTTTAATGTTCTTTTTAATATGTAAGTATTGGGCATCTGTAAACATCGGAGAGTAATTTCACATCGGCATCAAAGCTTCGGTTTCAACTATGCTGCTTTTTTTCTACTGACACTGACGTGTACTGTATGTAGTTTTAAAGAATAATTTAACATTTTAGGAAATGGAAATATTTGTTTGCTTGATGCAGTTTAGTTTAGTCTATGAAATGTATGAAAAGGAACTGTCACAATTTCAATCTCACATGCTGGCACTATTTCTCAGAGACACGCTGCAGAGTCTTGCTGGTTGCCTGGTAAAACCAGACTCCAGGAAGTGACTGTGTCCAGGTGCTTTTTACCAAGAAATAGTTCTAGCGTGTAAGGCAATCTATTCCTTTAGATGAACATTAGTGGTGGGCAGCAGAAACAGACTCGGGGTTGGAAGAAAAACATAGACAAAAATAAAAAAAACTTGATTGATTTGAAAGAATAAACAGCGCAGAAATCACAGTAGGAGGATCAGTTACAAAACACAGTCATTTTCTGAATTGCTGTGTGTGTGTTGCCTCCCATTATTCTGATGAATTAAAACGTCCCGAAGACACAGACAAGCGTACATGAACACAGATGCACAACACGTAGACGTCAAACACATCATCGCAGCCTCAATCTGTCAGGGGGCATCAGCCAGCACCCAGGGGAAACGTGCCATGCGTCACAGCCTTTCCGCCCCCCTCTACGACTCCAGGGCCGGGATCACACTGTGAGTCAGGGTGTAGATGGGCGAGACTCATCTCCTGGATGCCCTGCAGGGGAACCACACACACACAAACATTACACACTGCCGTTGAGCTGGCTTGCTGTCTTCAGATTGCCATTTTATTGTCCGAGTCATAATTTGTTTTTCCAGAGTTTAACTTCAACATGTAGGTGTCTCGAGGTGAAGATTTGGGAAAGTAGCTCCTCTTAACCCAGAGAGTGTCCTCGAACAGGCAAGTGTCAAACATTTTTGTTTTTCGCCACTTCGCTCAAAAAGAGAGCACACAAATCTGTGTGCTTTCACATGAAATCATCTGTGAATTCATGCATCTCCATCTGGCTTAGTGAGCCTGTCTGCGTCTGTCACACAGCCAAGCTGACAGGGAGGAGGCGGAGGAAGGTGACAATGGAAATGAAGGTCTCGCTCTTAAGCTGGAAGGTAATGACTCATCTTTATTTGGAAACACCTTCATCTTAACATCTCCTGTCGACACGGTGCGCGTTACCTGCCTGTAACCAGGCAACAAGCCCCCCGACGCAGCTTAGGGGGGCAATTGGACATATCCGTAGGAAGAGGCGTAAAGAAGAAAATCAGAGCATTAGCATGGTGAATCTGGAATTAGAAAGCTTCAATAAGTAGCTTTAATGCTTCCTGCATTGAGGCGGCTTCGCACTGTGTTTCACTGGAACTGTTTCTGTGTGCATTCCTGTGCATTAAAGAAAAAACAAGAAAAAACACCTGTAGGCAACCTAGTGTGAGGCTTCCCCTCCACCTCAATAATTACGGCTGTCTAGCCGCTGCAGCTCAGGCAGTGACAGGAGCCGGAGGATACGAGGGAGTGCGAGGGAGGAAGGTGGAAAGGAAAGTGGGAGAGTGTAGAGATGTGTGTCAATCTGCCCAGTTATTTGATACACCCCTACTTTCAGGAATTCAACCGACAGAGACATCAGTTGAGCATAACCAACAGAAGCAGAACAAACAAACAGACACACACTCACACACACACACACACAACGCACCGGAGACGCGGGGGAGGAAACGGAGAGTGCAAAGGAATGATTGGACCATTTTTTTTATGTACAGTAAGTGCGCTGACTCTCCCTCTGTTCTCCCGTCCCCACCCTGATTGCAGCCACTTCTTTTGCTGTCTTGTGTGTTGACAGACCAAGCATGGCTGAACTCTCCCGCCACATACTTTTCCTCCAGTGTTCCCATGAGGGTGAACAGGCTGCTGCATGGAGGAAAGTAGGGCAGGGGAGCCACCGCTGCATCCCCCCCTCCTCCTCCTCCTCCTCCTCCTCCTCCTCCTCCTCCAGGAATCTGATTCACTGGGAAGAAATGATCCATTTGTCTTTCATGCAGAATTCATCCTCTGTTACAATTTGGGGCTTTTTTCTTTCATCTCAGACAAGATCATGCATTTTTAACAGTGTAGATTTACTCCTCATCTTCACTCGGTTGCTCCAGGTGTGCCCTACACGTTCGCTGTGCTTTGACGAGACGTCGCCCTGTGTTTTGATTCAAAGACGTCCGCAGCTGAGCCCCCGTCTTCCGTCAGAGGGCTGTGGTTGCATATGCAGCACAAGTATGGAGCTCTGTGGTTACTGGTCTAGCCCAGACACATTTACTGGTCTGGGAGTCTTGGAAGGTGGAACTGTGGGATATAAAGGATTTTTCAAAGATGAATTATAATATGTGGAGCGGGGCACTGTGGCCTGGTACACTCTAAAACATTGTGAGTTGGTTAAAATTTAAGCATACAATATTCTTATCCTAAATCACTTTTATCACTGAATGAATCAGTAGCTTTTAGTGCAGTGGAGCCCACATCACTGGTGAGTAAAAAAACAGTGGGGTCGGCTCAGCAGTGATGTAAAGCGTATCTATCTCCTGGTTAAGAGTTTATTAAAACACAGAAACTATCGCAGTCTGAGAACTGTGTCACAAATAGCTGCTGAGTTTTCAACCTTTCAGACAGTGTTTGTATGGAGATAGTTCACTCAATGTTAACGCTTGAAACAGTAACTCTGTGAACTTGTTGAAATGGGTAGAAAGAGTGGATTTTTACATTATTATTATCAAAGTTTACATACTATCATTCTTCGAACACCAGAGATTTGTAATTTCTAACTTTTAAGAGTCCAACATTTGTTTCCTCACACTGAAATTCATTACAGTTACATTTGCTTTCCGCAAATTATGATGGTTTAGTTCTTCATTTGCCACAAAGGGCCTCCATCCTTGTTTAAAGACAACACGTAAGGGGGATCTCACAGCTTCTGAACATACAGGACTCAGACTGGACTTATTATGACAGGAAACAACAACTACATAATTTAACTCATAGTAACAGGCTCACAATAAGTCTCCATCATGTATGTTTTCTTCAAATAACACGACAGACGTCTCTTTATCATTTTGCTATAGCAAAGAAAAACTCCTTAAGATCTATCATTTTGTTTTCAAGGATGTCCTAAAATGTACACTCACAAGAACAAAAAGATAAACAAGACACTACAAAACTCAACAAAATACAAATCTCTGGATAGACACTGTCAAAAGACAAATGATCAAACTAGAGGGAAACACTCAACACTCAAACACTCAAAATGTATTTTAAGAGAGAAGAAAAAACTAAAGTAGAACAGAACTAGAGAACAGAAGTGGTCCTTCAGAAGAACCTTGAGGTACACCTTTTGCTGAGTGAACAAATCTGATTCATACCCTTGAACTAATCATTGCTCTTTTTTATCTCAAGTGTTAACCTCCAAACAATGTGTGCTGCAAAGGCCACCAATCTGCTGATCAGGGTTTACTTCAACATTGTAAGAGAATGTTTTTGCTCAGCTTCAAGGCTGAATGAATGGAAAAACCCATGTGGAGAGATCTCTATTGCTTTAGAGAAAGGATATTGTGTTGGCCCCAAAAATGTAATACTTTTCTTCTGGAAATTTGAAAAGATTTAGATAAAATGTTTGAGGAGGAGACAACTGCTTGTTTTACATGAAATATCATTTTTGTAAAGTAAGACAGCACCATGTGTGACTTTGCTCTTGTACAGAATGTTGCATTGTGGGTTGTTTGTAGCCTTACAAACCTAGCCAGTACAAACCTACTTTCGAGTGGGTTTGTACTGCGTCTTGCACAGGAGTTTCTGAAGACTAGTGTGATGTGTTTTGGTGCCACAGAGAAAATAAATTCATGATGAGTGAAGACAAGTTCAGAGCATCTAACTGTCAGAGACAATTATTCATCATGTTAATGTTTGAGCATACTGTGAGAAAACAACACCCTGTGTCGTGATTTTTTTAATAAACGTGATGATGGTCCATAATTAAGATTGAATTTACTTCATCATGCGAAGGTAATAATAGAAGATTAGTTGCTTCTTTTAAATTTCTGTATGATGTTTTACAGTGTACTTTTATGACACGTCTGCAGGCACGTCTGGCTGGTTTTCAGAGCTTTTTACTGGAGAACATTAACCCCGGTGTGGAAACAACACTGTCATGGTGGTCACAACTTTTTTCTCTCTCCCTCCAGCCTGTTGGAGACCTGTTAATATCGTTTGAGCACGGGGACGTTAAGGATCATAACTCTTGCTCTTACTCTCCTATCCCACTGTGGTTGTTTTTATTGTCCAGTGAGCCGATAGTGACGTTTCCAAAGTTTATTTTGGACCTGCTATACGCTTCACGCTGCAGCCATTTATTTTATTTCTTTATTTATTTTTACAAATGCCCAGGTCATTTTCCTCCTTCCCTTTCAGAGAATGTTTGTGCATAAATGAAATATGGATGCAGCTTGAAATCAACTCCAGCAGCTTCCAATCTCTTGAATAAACTTTAGGGATGTTTCCCTGCCAACTCCTGCTTGGATACCAACACTTCCTTAGCAACTGCATGGCCAGTGGCTATATATGTGCATTTAATGTTGACGGGAGCTGCAGGGCTCAGCTGTTGATGGAACACAGTTATCCTTTTTCTCATTACTGTCTGCTCTATGTTAGATCCACCAGGCCTGAAGGAAACCATCAGGGACTTGGCATGTGTGCGTATGAGCACAGTGTGGCCAATAAGGAGAACGGGCCCGCTCCTCGGACACACCTGTCCAATACAGAAATCTCAGCTCTACAAACAAAGGATCTCTTCTCCACATCACACTCCAGATGTCATCTGATACGGATGTAAACACAACTCCCCGAGAAAATTGCTCAAACGTGTTCAAAGTGCTAGAAGTTGCGTGCATAATTTCATTAGAGATCACACACAAATCAGGTGCTTCTGCCATGACGGCAGTGTTTGCTAACCTGTTTTCTATATTTACACGAGCTGCATCCAAAACAACCCACACTGTGCTGGATGAATGTTCATTTAGATACGGTTTAAACGGTTGAATGGATAAACACCTTTGGATGGAGAAAAGGTGATTCTTAAAGAGAAATTGTCACATTTCATGTTTTATCTGGATATTTTTCTCCATCATGTTATACTGCTATCTTCCAAATTAAAAATGTCAGAGCGGTGAGAGGGGAAAGGAAAAATAAACACTATTTCTTTATTGATCCTCCCCCTCGTCATACAGACGTTACTGTAAGTGGGCTCCAACATCAGCCCCTAATAGTCACACAAGGTCAGCAGCAGAAGCTTTCCTCTCCTGAAAATCCCTGCCGTCATAAACACTGTGCTCAGTAGCCTTCAGTGCTAACGGTATGACAGACTTTCAGGATGTAGAGACTGTGCAAATACATGCTACAGTTGTTTTAATTCTTTTATTCAAAACTACTGTCATCAGTATTTTTACATTAAAAGGATCAAATGACTTGGGAAGGAGTTGCTCGTACTAACAAACAGAATCATCACCTGACTCTGCAGCTCTGCTCAGTTCTACAGTGTTTTATCACCTTTCTGTGCAGGCCAACACTACAACATCTTCACTGTTTGGTTCAATCGGACCATTATCATAACATCATTGTCAGCTGTACTGTTTTCAATGAAAAAACCCTTTAAAATCACTCCACACTACCTGTGTTCCAGCACCAAAGATGCTGAACCTAGTAGAGCATATCACAGCTGAGGTCTCATTATTTGAAGATATGAAGGGTGTTCGAAGATTATCCGGGTGATTGATTGGAACCGTCTAGAGCGAGAAACCGAGGCACGATTGTGTAATTATTTCCAGACAAGGACGAGACAAGGTTAAGGTGGAGAGTGTGAGAGAACATGTGACCTTAGAGCATCGTCAGCAGACGAGATCCAGGGCTCAGCCAATGAGCTCAAAGTATCAGCTGTAAATGTATGGTCGTATTAAAGTCCTACTCACAGATCCATCTGTTGCGGGATCAAAATCTGGTAAACCACGCCCAATACCAAATGAGATGGAAGGAGGGGAGAGCAATGAGGGAATAAAAGCAAATAGGAAAGAAAAAGCAGCTCAGGTTTGCTCTAATTTGACTTCTCTTGTCAAAACTCAGCAGGCGGTTTGCGGGGAAAAACATCACACTGCCGAGTTTCATATGAGCGCTCATATTTAAATCATAAATCAGTGAGTCCAAGTCCATCAGGGGCGAAATGATGCCTTTGTCAGTTGGCAGTGTACATATTCTTAATAAAAAAGGATGTGATTCTTTGATGCGATATTCATATCCCCGTGGGATGAATGTTCAATTTGCTCTGACTCCACGATACCACTCAGAAACTGACAGATACATCAAACTTTAACACGAGATGTGGATTCAAGGAATACAGCTCACATCCAAAAAGCAAGCACCCCCCCCCCCCCCCCCACGCCACCGGTTTTCCTCGTTTGAGCTTTACAGGAAAAACTAGTTGTAAATCTTCTCCAGCCACTCACCTCGTGTGAAGCGCTTCCAACTCGGCTGCTTTCCGCTTCTTCATTAAACTGTTTATCCTGAAGGAAAGTGCATTGTTAATTACTGCTAACGATGCAGACGTTTGGCGCCGGAGGGCCTTGTTTAATAATGAAAGCTCTTTCCACTCTCCTGGAGGGGATGTGACAACCTACACACTGCTGATACACTGGAACAAATTAGTGCTTTTTGTCTTCCAGGGCCAACACTAGTCAAAAGATATCAGCCACGAGTCCAAAAACAGGAGTGAAGGGAGATATTCTGACTACGGTTTGTGTTTCGTCTATTATTTACATTGACCTGTTTCTCTCTGCTTTCGGAATGGCGAGACATTCCAAGAAAACAAGCACGCCACACACTACATGCAAAACCTCCAACGTCAGGCAGCGACTGCGCTGCACATCTGTTGGCGTGATTTACTTCCTCACGTGCCTGTGTGGTTTCAATATCGCGGTAAAACAAGCTGACCTGTGAGGACATGTGTTTCGACATCGTAAAAGTGCCATATGCCGTAATTGCATAAAGTCGCCTGCTGCGGGACAATGTCAAGTAGCTGGTCAGTCGTCCTGTGCCATCCAACAGATGAGGAAGTGATTATATTCACATGCTTCCTTACTGTAGATCAGAATGTGGATGGATTTTCAATTTTCTACTTCAGATCCAGAATGTCTGAATGATGAGTTCTCTTTAATACGTCTGCGTGCGTTGCAATAAATCCTGCCTTCGTAATAGTCATTGACTGTTTTCGAGATGTGTCCTTTTTGGAGGATACGGTTTGTGGTGCTTTTTAATTATGTGCATCATATTTCTGTCATTTAGTTTACGCTGGTTGATAACAATGGTGTAAAAAAGTAAAGTGTGGACGATATAAGTAGTTTTGAATTGATTGACCTCATATAAAGTGCAGTACACCTAAATCAATACATGGTGTGCCCACCTCATGTCTCTACAAAGTCTCTCAGGTACACCTGCCACAGTTTTTTTTATGATACTCGGCAGGTCCAGGAGGGTTTTTCCAGTTATTTTGAGCTCAGTCTCTTCATGTGACTGACTCCATGGTGTTGAGATCAGGGCCACACCATCTGCCGCAGCCTCGTCGTTCTTCTCCTTGTTGATCTGAGGAGAGTTTTCACTATTCTGTATGTTCCGTACTGAAAGTATTGTGGATGTTGAAGTGCCTAAAACTTTTGCAGTGTACTGTAAATGGGGTGGACGAAATAAAAAGCATGCAGGTATTTTTCCCTATGACTATGGGACTATACTTCACAATATGAGTAATGTAAACCATATCTAGACTTGTTACGTTGAGGGTTAGAGGGGACGGAGAGCCATGTCAGGAGCCAGTCATGTAGATGTCCTCTGTCGAGACAGAGTGGAATGTAATCATCCAGCCAGTGGGTTCACATCTTTTATACAAATGTGCTTTATCTTGCGGTGACCTCTCCAGATGAGCCGCTATCTAAAAAAAGCAAAACAACAAAGGCTAAATATACGTCTAATGCTTGGTCCTGCTGGTTGCTGAAACCGAGACTAATAAACTAAAATCATAAAGCGAATGAAACCACATGACAAAGTTGGCCACTTTGGCAGAGCTGCTTCTGTTGTTAATGAATGTTTTAAATGAGGAAAAAGACTTTTCTGCAGTGAGAGTGAGAGTGGAGATGGCGAGGGGAGTCGAGCCCCAGCCTCCATTTATCTTGGTCCCTGTGAACCCTCCTCTAATGGCTATTTAATTCATAGAACTAACGGATTATCAAAGCCATTTAAATTAGTCGTTATGGATATAGATTGTGAGACGGCCATGGGAGGTGGCTCCCGTTAACCAAAGGGCCTGGAGGAAAGATGAGGAGAGCATGCAAATGAAATATAAAAAGAATGATTATTCTTCCCTCCCTGTAGATTCCGCAAGCTCTACGTATGATTTAATCTGCTGGAAAGCTGAGCCCACTGTGGAAAGCCCTCGGGGAGGATCCGCCATCCTGTACTCTCACCAGAAATAATGCCACGGATTCAGGGGAATCTTAAGAGACAAAGGGGAGAGACAAAAGAGGATGTGTGTGGAAGAGAACTAAGCTGGAGAGAGAAACGGAGACAAGAGTGAAATATTGGCAGCGGAGAAGCCAATAAAATAAAGATCTCAAACGCCACACTGAAGAGGCAGGGTGACCTTGTAGCCAGTGAGTGCCACTTAAAAGCTGAGAAAAGCTAAAGCAGTTAGGTTGGACTGTATTTATTCAGTGTTTGCCTGCATTACTCTTCCTCCTCTCCTCTTCCTCTCCACATTGTTTGGAAGCCAGACTGAATCCAGACTCTGTAAAACCTCTGTCACAGTGTTAACAGAACTACTTTCCTGCTTTGTTTTGAAAATAGTATCAGTGTCATCCAGACTTATTTATTATAGATCTGGAGTAGTTTGTTCAAATAAGGAATAGTTTGACATATTGCAGAAATGCTCCTATTGTTTTTTATTCATTTATCTTTTTTGTGTGTGCGACAGATAGAAGATTGATTCCACAGCTTGTCTGGCCTTTTCCAAAAGTTACAAGATCCTCCTACCAGCACCTCTAATACCTTGTTAATTTAAAAGTTGCCCCCCCAAAAAATTAAAAAACACATGTTGTGATCTTTACGGTGGATGGGGGGAGGGATCCGTGCTGGAGTGGACCAAGAGCAGTGAATTCCTCGAATCTTCCTCTAGTCTTTATGCAGAGCAAGAAAGTAAATAAGTGTAACCACACTCTTGAGAAATTCTGTATTGTTTTTGAATCTTACGGATTTTATCCAACAAATTTCCCATCAAACAACAGAGAACATTTGTAGAATTTAAAAGCCTAACACTCAAATAAATAAAATCTGTGATTTTAAAAAAGCAAGGCAAATTCTCTCATTTGAAAGCTGAATTAGTTTGGATTAATCACCTAACAAATTGAATTATTATTTAAAAAAAAATTGTTTGCTGGCAGATTAATTTAATCAACAAATTGCTAGAGCGCTGAAAGAAGCTTGTGAACACACTGAATTATCAGGGGCTCCGCAGCAGAGATGAATGACTCAAACTTGAGGCACCGCAGGAGATGGGAGTGAGATTTCAATGCACGTTATACACAATAAAAGCCCCCATTTGTACGTTACATGAAAATACAACATTAGTATTCCTGTGTGCGAGATCAAAAAGGGAGCTGAGAGATGCACTTGTGCGTCCACACATGAGCACACAGCCACAAACAGTCTGACACAGACCACTTCATCAGCTCATGCCTCCGCTCACCACGGGCCACCGGCTCTCCTCCGCCGGGGAAATATCCTCCCAACCGTATAAATATTTATGTCCATTAATAGTAAAGCGGCAGCACGAGTAGATGCATAATGCTCTGGTGCCGGTCTTATTTTTCGAGGAAGATGCACTCCAACTGCCACAACGTCTCCGTCGCCATGACAACAGAGTTCAGCGAGCGAGCCAGGCAGGCAGGCCTTGGCCCCGTCAGTCTGCTCAGGCAAAAGGAGCATGGTTCTCACGGAGAGCAGAAACAATGTGCACAGCGGCGTGTGCTCCAGCAGCAATACGCATCTTAATGTGAACTCACAGATACTCAAACAACACGGGGACACAAGTTTTTCGGAGTGGAGAGAGACGACACGACAGCACGCCTCCCTGTTAACCTCCGAGGATGGATTGAACAGCAGATGTGGCGGTGTGGATATGGACGGATGTGATTTGATCTCAGGCCACCTCTAGAGGTTGTTACCAAATAGCAGGAGCCACACAGAATAGTTTGACCATATAAAGATGTGGGCGCGTACGAGGGAAGCAGATGTGAGGAATTACATGCTTTCGCATTCGCATTCCACAGGCCAATGTGTGCACGGGTCCCGGACATTGTCTTAACAAGGAGCCAGGGATTTATTGTCCTCCTGCTATCGGAGACATTTAGAAAATAATTATTCTACAGATGAACACACTCACCAATATAAACAAGCAAATATGCTCACTTGTCTCCATCTCTAACACACCCACACACTGTTCTCTGGGTTCCGAGCTCTAGCCTGAAACGGGTTCTTTGAACACGCACATGATTTCTTTTTGCACCAGGGGGTCTGTCCGTGGATGAGAAACAAATGAAAGACAGGAGGAACAGACAAACCCGAGCTTGTGTCAGGAAACAGAAGCAGAGTGTCATCAGAGTGCGAACACAGCCGCTCCATGAGGGATTAGAAGGCCAAGCAGCAGTGGATCTTTGCCCCCGGGGAGAACAGTTTACTGACTTTGTGCTTTCCAGGTAACGCAGCTTTCACTTGCAGACTCGCCGTGTATGCACACGTCATCTCAAACGAACCAGGAAGCTTTCTCATTCTCTGTGAAGAAAAGGCCCAATGTCTTCCACCAGAGGATGGAGCTGGAAAGGTCCCTTCTTCTTTTTTCCTGGTGGGAAAAAAACCAGATTGTGAGGTGAGGGTTTACATCATTCAGTTAAGTCATTTTCCACACGATTAGAGAGTTCCTCTGTAATGACAAGAGTCTGTCCCTCGAGCTGTCCTCAGAAACCTTCACTTTCCAACCGAGACATGACGTTGTGAGAGAGGCAGAGACAAAACTGTGTACGAGATTCAAAAACGTGGAGAGGAAAATAAAATCACGTAAAATAGATGAGAAATGAGATAGACCATAAAAGTAAAAGAAAAGCTTTTCCCTAGTGCAGTTAAAGCACAGTAGTAAGTTGAGTCACATTCAATACAGTAAATAAAAGTGCAGCAGAGAGTTTTCCAAGTAGAAGTACATTACTGTACTTTTACTGTTAGTGTAGCAGCTGCAGCTCCACCAGGTGTCAAAGCGTTGGTTCAGAGCTGAGACTCTCATTGGTCGGATGCCTCCTGAAGATCTAAGTGACCCACTGGGTTTATAATCACCAGCATGTGAGAAATGTCTTTCGCCCCAGACCTGTGAAGGGATTTATAAACTAGCTGCAGCTCTTTTGAAATCTTTTTTTTCTAAACCACATGGAAGCCAGTGTGATGATTCAGAGGATAATTCCAGTTTATTACAACTTGGACCTGATTTTCATAGTCCAGGCTTTTCCTATGGATAATAGAATGATAGTCCCCAAGGTTAGCTACTGAGACCAGGGGACGTAGCAACATCATTTAAAAAAGAAAGAAAAGAAGTCAAGAACACAAGATTTATTATTTATTCAGGGAAGCCGGGATCCCTCTGGACATATTCATATATTACACATTGTCATGATGGTCTGATCTGTTGGCCACTGGAGCAGCCGAGGGCCTTGCTCAAGGGCATCTCAGGGGTGGTAATGAGGGCAGGGCAAGTACCAGCCTATTGTGAGGACAGTACACATACAGCCTGATGTCCAAAACACTACAGAAGAAGAACCTTCCTCTCAGTACTCCCAGTTCTGCTCCTTGTTATAATTGTGGCAGCGACGTTGTGAAGGTGCAAGACAACTGTCTGTGCCGGACAAGTTGCCTGTCATTCAACACCCATTAGACATGATGCTATTTGTTCAGACTGCAGCCCCCCAACGTGCCCAGGGAGACCCCATGTAGAGACAGCATAGACAAGGGTGTGGAGGAAGACCAGCCTGCCGACAGTCAGCAGGACGTTCCCACACACACACACACACACACACACACACACACACACACACACTTAGTGTCTCACTGTTATCAAACCCATGGAGCGAGGGGGGGCTGGTGGGAAGGGGGTCTCAGCTGCCTCAGGACAGTGAGACAGCAAAATCCAGGACACACACACACACACACACACACACACGCCACTCACTATTATTAACACAGGTCATCAATTAGGCCTGACCTAGAAAAGGCTGTCTGCACGAAGGCTACATAACAAACTGAGACAGACGGGCTCAAAACACACAAATCCCTTCACTCTCAGCTCACTGTCTGAAAGCCTGGATTAACTCTCACACACATAAACAACAAACACTTATGAAACATACAATACACGCAGACAGAAAATATCACTTGAACAATAATCCGCACTGCCAACAAGGCGGATTTACAGATGCAGAGGGGAACCCTGAAGACTCATACGGGAGGAGATTCAACACTGAAATTAGGAAACTACTTTAAAGCCTTTGACACGACTTCCTGTGCAGTTGTCGACAGATGAGACAACCGGTCCCAGCATGTCGGTAACTGTGTGACTGTGCAGGCACAGTATGTTGCAAAAAAAACCAAAACATGGCAAATCATGTAAACAGCAGTGATATGAATGCATATGAATGAAAATGTCGTTTTTTGAATTTCCCCGGGGAGGGGGAGCAGCAGCAGCATGAAGCAGAGGGATGTTCTGAAGGTGAAGGGGGTGAAAGCTGTGCCAGGCATGTGCTCTCAGTTAGCACACGAGGACGAGCCAGGGGCACGCGGTCACGTTTGGCTCTGCTCCCTGCACCAGAAAACCTCCCTGTGCTTTCATTCACGTTTTCGTCTCAAGAGCTTCCTCCCTCCTCCTTTGTGACACGAGGCCTATCGGAGCGTCTTTGTGCCCCTGACTTGTGCCGAGCACTCAGGGTGACAGAGCCAGAGCTCATCACAAATCCTAAAACTCTCTGCAAATGCCTTTTTCTTCCTCCTCGCTGCTCCTCTGTCTATATTATTGCCCCCCCCCTCTCGGCCCCCCCTCCCTTCCCTTGTCTCCCTCCCTCCTCTCCCTCTGCTCTCTCCATCTCCTAATGCCTCTATCTCCCCTCCACTCTCACTGGGACTGTGGCGTACAGGCGTGCGCTAATCTAAGCCAGATGAGCAAGAAAAACACAGGCTTCCTCCGCCGGTTGCTCTCCCCATTAACCAAGAGGCCCGTCATCTCTCTCTCCAATCACAGGGCAGACTTCTGAGGTTCACCAGCACGTCTGCATATGCACCAGAGCAGGCGAGCCAGTAAAACTCCTCTATGAGTGATTTATAATGACACTTGATGGCTCTGCCGCTGCCATTTTCTATCTGCTCACCGCAGACTGTTGGGCATCGGCCAGACTCGTGGCACCTGTTGAGAGGACGGCAGTGTCAGAACCATTTCGCATAAATGCGCGGCTTCGATGGATGGGTTTGAAATTCCGACGTCTTTTGGATTCTGACGGCACGTCTTCAGAACACGCGGGTGCAGGGTTGCATGTAAACTTGGCTCCCGATCAGACCGGACTGGGCGTCCAGTCACCACCAGGGTTGAGCCGAGGCTCCGTCCTCTCTGTCACGGTTGGTTTAGGCTGAGGCTTTCATGAAGGAACTGGCGGACTCTCGCTCTCAGGCAGAAGGACATCGTGTCCCCCTGGGGATGGACGCTGTCCGGCCCTGTCACTTTCACTCCTGTATCCACATGCCATGGAGCACATGGCAAACAACTCCCGACTGCGGTGACGCAGGGAAGTGAAAGAGGGGGCGGCGCAAGGGAAAAGATCAACAGGAGAGCATGCAGACAGACGGGCATTTCTTTTGGAACGAAACCGCTTTGGAGTCGACATTCGAGTGAAAGGGAGAGTTTTGGGAAAGACTTTTTTGCATACTGAGCAGTTTGATACCACTCTCGTGTCTGCAGCATGGTAAATACAGTATGAAGCAACCACCAGTGGATGATAAGCTTAGCACACATGCAGAAACTGGAATCAGGGAAACAACTAGCCTGTGTCGGCCCACGGGTAGGGAAATCACCAGCACCTCTAAAGCTCGTGAAGATCATAAAGTAACATGTTACTTTATGATCTTACTATATATTTAGTTAATTTCATTTGTATAAAAATGTAACACAAAAGAAGACAGGTTTTAAAAGGCCTAATGCTTCTGGCCAAGAGTAGTCCACCTCCGCAATAGCTCGTAGGCACAGTTTCACTAAAATGCAGTGGAAATGAGGGCAAACACCAACGGACGAAAAAGTTCCAGGACGAAATGCAGCTTTTGACATTACTCACACTCTTCCTCCGGCCTTCCCCCCTTGTGTCACCCTCTTCATTCACCCACCTTCGGCTCAACGCAGAGCAGAGTACAATAAGTGAAGGTAGTGAGATTTCAATCACCTGCAAGATTGAGGAAGCGCAGACAAATGTTCGTCTAGCAATTCATCATTTTCTAAGTCGTGCCCCCCGTGACTACAGATCTCTTACAAGGCACATCTAAAATGCTGAGATAATAACAGCAGAAGGATGGTACGACGGGGCAGGAGAACTCCGGATTGCACAATAACACACTCGATAGCGAGCCCCACATGAATCAAAATGACAAAGCCAATCTAGCGACAAATTCTCTCTTGCTGGCTGTAAACTGCTCTGCTCTGTGGATGGATGGACGGATGCAGGTTCACAGGCTGGGGAAAATTCAAAAAAAGTCAAATTCATTTAGGTGCACAGCCTCTACGGCCCCACCTCTTATTCCCTGTGGTGGAGTTAACCACACCCTGTTTTCATGGGACCAGTCTTGTTCTTCCCAGTGACACAGGCTCTTACTTTTTGTGTCATTAAGGCCTGTCAGTAAAAATTGAGTGAGTTCACTTACCCCTGCGGCTGCCTGTTGAGTATAGAACTATACAGAACCGCAGGCTAATCTCCAGAGGGTGCACTACGTTCTATTTATAGTGCTCGCTCTGCTGCCTCGAGGAGAACTATCTCAACCATGAATTTAGCAGGTTATCAATATGTGGAGAGGCAAGAGTAAAACCAAATCATGCCAAAAGCAGAGGGTTTCAAAGTTTGTGAGCCCCCCTCAGACAAAACTGAGACACCTGGGAGGCTTTGGGGGATGAAAACCGGAAGTATAGTGTTGCCATGGTAATGGTATATGGACTGTATATAGCAATTTTCTAGTTTTATCCAAAGAATCCAGGGCTGTGTCCCAATTCAGGGGCTGCGTCCTTGGTTCAGCCTTCACGGTCTACCTCGTCTACCTCGTCTACCTCGTCTACGACGGCCACGCCCCCGAAGTCCTCGGAAGGATGCAGGCCCATGGATTGGGACTCAGCTACAGACATACATGGAGGCGAAGGGGTTAATTCTCTTTCTCAAGCCAGTGTCCAGGTGCAACATGTCCCACGCCTCGGGTTGTGAGAGTCTCCATGCGAGCGGGGACGTTTAATAGTCTCGACATGTAAGCGCACTGTCCCCAGTAGTCCATAAAAGACCATGTTCGTCTGTCCCATTCCTCCCCGTCTGGTGCGGCCTCATAAAAAAAACTTAACTGGTCTCACATGACCCCCTCTGTCCACTGGTAGTGATTGGCTGAGCCCTCGGCAGTGATAGACATGACTGGACGGCTGCTCCAGAGGTGAGCTCATCCTGTCCTGCTCTCCGCTCCCTCTGAGGGGGGGGGGGTCATCACCAGCGGGGTCCGAGCTGTGGAAGTCACTGACACTGTTGTACTTTGTCAAGGTCCTGAAGAGACGACTGAACAAAGTTATTGAGGTTGAAAATTGTGGTGTATTAAAAACTATTTGTTGCCTGATATGATATGTTTTGGTGAAGTAGGACACACGTGAAGAAAACCTGGTGTTATTTATCTACATTAAAGGGGCAGTAGGCGATTTTGGAGAAAGATCGTTTCAATCTGCGGAGCCAGGGTCTGCCCCGGACCGACAGAACCGACAGCTAGCGGACAACGAGGAAATATTTGCAGATTTTTTAACATAGAGTGTATTGACTTACTTACTGCCCCTTTCAGAAAGAGAGATATTTAAAAAAAAACAAAACAGAAACGCATTGAAGCGGGCAACAATGGTCGACAGGACGTCAAAACACATTCTTGTCAAACTACGCTCAAGGTTGATTGTGAACTTTCTCCGGAGCTTTTGGCCGCGGTCGTCGGCTTTTTTTCAGTGAGTGAAACTTGTTTAGGTTGAGCTATGGTTTGAAAGCACTGGTAAATGCACATGAACCGTCGGAACTGTCGTGCTTTCTAGAAAGGTGAACACAGCTCCAGAAGAGTCCCAAAGTGGACATCCGCTCAGTCTGGACAGAAGCTGAGGACAGTGAGTTGTCGGGGACGTCTGCTTGTTGTTTGGAGATTTATTTTCTGTCCTCAGCTGGGGGAGGTTGAGTGTAGAGTCCCAGCACCCCGGGATCCCCGCTCTACTTGACCTTTTCCTTTTTGTCACTGTGATGTGGCTGCAGCTGCTCCTCTATCAGGGCTGAGGAAGTGTGTTGCCTGAGGGAGGCCATTAGCACAGGCCAGACTTTTTTTGTTGTCGTACCGGAAAAGTATCACCTACACACAGGGACACACTTCTGCTTGATAGGAGCCACTCCAGTCTGCCTGTAAACACCTCCCTTCCCCTTATTGCTTTAATCACAGTCTAAACTATTTCCTCTACCCCCCTGTATCTGTATCTGTATCTCCCTCTCACGTTTGTTTCTGTTTCTGCATCTGGCCAATGTTTCATCCTTCCGTCTTTGTCTTTAAGAGCTCTCCTGCCGAAAAAAGGCAATTAGGTCACAGTTTATCTGAACAGAGGTTTACTTGCACGATGGAAGCATCTCCAGCTTTTCTTTCCTGTGAAAAAGATACGAGCACATATGTCCTCAAACGGGCGGGATTAAGAGTTTGTTTCTGGGGTCAACAGAGCTGAAAGTCTCAGATGTTCTCCCCATGAACTCATCCCGAGGCTTGTTGAGCTGAAACATCTGGCCCCCCTACTTTCTCTGCACAGCTTTCTACCGAGCCAAGAGATAGATCCTTCAGGATTTGGCCGGTCGGCAACACACACACACACACACACACACACACACACACACACATGCATATCTGCTGAGTGACAGCACCTGAGAGGCTGTGGTGAACTACTTCTAGGTGAAAAACCAACAGCAGTGGCCCGTTTGTCATTACTCCTGATAATGTGGCACAGCTGCCAGCCTGTCACGGGGCGCCACCCGTACCCAAATCCCAGTGTGTGTGTGTGTGTGTGTGTGTGTGTGTGTGTGTGTGTGTGTGTGTGTGTGTGTGTGTGTGTTCGGTGTGTGTGTGTGTGTTTCTGTTTCTTGGCTGGCTGCTCCTCCTGTTGAAATACCCTCAGGAGGAGGAGACAGTTGGGCTGTGAGAGGCGTGTGATGTGAAAGGTACGACTCCTCCGCTGCGATCATCACTGCGTTTGGTGGAAAAGGCCAGATCCCCGCTGTCTCAGTCCAGTGTAAACACAGTTCCCCCTGTGTGGAGGCGACGGAGCGAGAGGGGGAAAGGGACAAAAGGAGCATGACACGAGACAAGGATGGGGACTGAGAGGACGGCACGGCACAGACAGCCACAACAGGGGGCATGCTGTTCTCCCTATTAGACTGTCAATGCATCTCATTAACATGGTTTCTTTAATCAGCATCCGAGAATATTCCGAGGGCCATCCGCTCCGCTCCCCGCCTCCTTCCTCTCATTTTGACTACACTGATGCATAAATGTATCATTTCTTCTTTTAATTCTATTTTTAATAGAGGGGGTGTGATTCAAAATCCCAGAGAAAATGGTTTCTGGTGTCCTCCTGCGTGGACCTTGTCTTTACACGTGAAGATATCCACCGTGCCCTCGTCCCATCAGGAGAGGCTTGTTTTCCACCAACTCACCTTCAGCTCGACTCAGTGGGCAGTGGGAGTCAAACGGGCGTTCATGCTGAAAAGCCTGTCCTTTCCAAATGACAGCTTACTAGAAGAACACATCCGGATGACGTCCAAAACTTGCTCACGGGGACATATGATATTTGGGGTTGCTTTAACGTGCTATCAGTTATTTCTGAGACAAACGTCTTCTTGCTCCAATCCTCTCAGATTTGTTGACACCCGTTACTTCCACCACGTCTCAGTGATGGAGAAAAAAGCACAAGAACAACAAACAGTTTGCATTTCCGAATTGTTGTGCAGGTTTTCCCTGGGAAAGGGGAGGAAGAAGTCTCTGGGACAAAGAGGTGTCATCAATCTGTCATCCGCACGCGTCACATGACGGAGCCCCGACAGGAAACTGTGCTGGTTGTTAAACAGGAAGGTCTGACCCCATGAAGCCGTGTTCTTTCTCCCTTTGCCCTCTGGTTCTACTTAATGAGAGCAGCTGGTGTCCAGCGCCAAACAACCCTCCAGCTATTGTCCAGAGACCTGCAACAGAAATATTGGATTCCTTGTATTCCTCCGATGAATACAGATGAGATTAGTGGTTGGACGCAGAGAGACGCGCCAGAAACGTTCCCAACACCACACATGCTCATTCCTAAATCATGATCAAGTCTTGCCAATATTGGAAAATATCTGAATTCCAAAATCTGCACACCATCACAAGTGGGACCAGCAGCCTTGTGTCACTGACAGAGAGACGGACGGGAGCTACTGGAGCTTTACTGCACCAGAACCCCAAACCTAAACACCCTCAGCACACTGGCCGCCTCCGACTCTGTCCCCTTTACGTCCCCGTAAGCACCCTCCACTTTTACACACAAACAGTCCTGACACACATCTTTAGGTCCAGACTGATTTATTATCCGTCCTCCATGTCCTCTCCCCTTTTTCAACACTCTCCTCCAGCATAGTCCCGTGTGCTGTCGCGGTGTGTTCCTGGCACTGAATGTGTAGATTGGATGAATAAATCACACACAGGTCCTGTGGAGAGCAGAGAAACGGACTGGAACAGGCTGCGGGGAATAAAGAAGACATCTGGCGGAGGAGCTGGAGCCTTTCAGCCGAGGAGCAACTTACGTATGGGAAGTCGTAATGTTCAGCTGGTTCAACCTTTGCCGTTATAACACGTTTGCCTACATTAGCTGTTACTAAATATTTACACTCAATATACCTGCCAGTGGTGGAATGTTACTAACGACATTTACTCAAGGAAAACACAGGGAAATGGTTTTTACATATACGATCCTTTTATAAAATATCATTCTAATATCAATTAGACTGCTGCAATTAAAATGCTACTTACACACGATAACACTCCAATAATATAATAAATAAAAGATGTAATATAATAGTCATTTTTCTGCCTCGTGAGAACATTTTGATAATACTTACTTTGACTGGTCATACCATTTACACTAGATGATTTTCAACATGTAACGGAGTAATTTCACAAAGTGCTAACTGCTACTTTTACTTGATTTGATGATTTTAATTCACCCACCGCCGCTGGTTATAACTGCCAGGTGTAACTTTTGCATAATATTAACTGAACTAAACAACTGACAAGGCGAACGTCCTGTTTAGATTTCAATTGAAAATTTCTAAAATAAGGAGAACTTTCACTCTCACAACCTTGGTAAATCTCAGAGGCAGTTTCCCAAAAAGAAGTAATGATTATAGCTAAAACCATTTACTGTATTTCAAATTGCTGGGCTGGCAAAGCTATTCATTCTGGGGACAGCACGTGATGTGAGCCTACATATGTGTCTACAAACAAACATACAAATTAGCCTACATTAATAATGTCACCAATGATAAATTGATAGGTAATAAATATTCACTGGGGTTTAGAAAGAGAAATGTACATGGAAATGAATCTGGACGTCAACAATATACCCAACATAAATAACTGCATGGAAATGAAAAACAACATTCTCAGATCTTTCACTTTATTTATTTTTTTTACTGTTATTGGAAGCAAAATACATGATTCTTTCCAGGATACGTTCAAGAGGATAGTAGGAGATAGCAGGCCTGTAAAATAAGCCAAATGTACGAATAGCTGGGGCAAAAACAATCCTTGTGTTGAACATAGAGAGGGA